>NW_026963536.1:0-19511 GCF_036588685.1 Mytilus trossulus
GGTGGTACTAAAATTAGGAGGGTACGGGCTGCTTCGATTTATAATAGTTATACAAATAAGGCTTAGAAGCGTTTTTTTTGTGCTGCTACTAGTGGTGAACTTGGCAGGAGGTGTCTACGCAGGATTAGCGTGTGTACGGCAAGTGGACCTAAAATGTTTGGTAGCATATTCCTCTGTAGCGCATATGAGGCTTGTGCTATTAGGAGTGCTTAGCAACACGGTATTAGGGGTAGTGGGGGCCATTATTATTATGATCGGGCATGGGTTGTGTTCATCAGGTTTGTTCAGGTATGTGAATGCTATCTATAAGATGAGGCACTCGCGTCTGCTAGTAATAAATAAAGGGGGCTTGTTAGTCTGCCCAAGTCTAGTCTTAATGTGTTTCCTGTTAAGATCAAGCAACATAGCAGCCCCTCCTAGTCTAAACTTATTTGGGGAAATCCTCGTTTTCGGCGTGGGAGGGTGAATAAGTGGAGTGTTCCTGCTTATCCTGGGTCTGATAAGCTTTATTAGGGCATGTTTTAGACTATACCTATATGGAAGTTGTTGTCACGGGAAGGGGGTGTCACACAGGGAGTCCTTAAACTTGAGAAGAGTTTGTGATGTTTTTGTTCTGGCGGCTCATTGGATACCGCTGAACTTTATGTTTATGTTTATACCCTAAACAATGAATCGTAATCCTTATTCTCGTTACTATGTACCAGGTCCAAGTCCGTGGCCCTTTTTTGTGGCTATCTCGGCAAACGGAATAGCGGTAGGGTTAATTTTGTGACTGCATCGAACTCCCAGATTTCTATTAATAGGAATGAGGTTGGGGTGTATACTATTGAGAACTTTTAGATGATGGCGAGACTTAATTCGTGAGGGAGATATTGGGTTTCATACTCGCTTCGTAATCAAGAGATTTCGTGATGGAGTTGCCCTTTTTATTCTGTCTGAAGTAATGTTCTTCTTTTCTTTTTTTTGGACTTTCTTCCATAATGCCTTAAGACCCTCGTGTGAACTAGGGATGCGATGACCCCCTCCAGGGATCCGCACGCCAAACCCGTCGTCGACAAGGCTGTTCGAGACAGGTCTTTTAATTAGGAGGGGGTTATTCGTAACTCAAGCCCATAAGAGAATGCGTTTGAAGGATTATGATGTTGGGCCATTTATTGGCCTAGTGGTAACAATTTTATGTGGGACTGTGTTCTTCCTAGTGCAACTTCGAGAATACTACTGAAACTCATACACTATTGCAGATAGGGTGTATGGAAGAGTGTTTTATTTACTAACTGGGTTTCATGGAATGCACGTAGTTGTGGGGACTCTTTGACTAATGGTGAGGTTAGTCCGACTATGGCGTGGGGAGTTTTCCAGTCAACGGCACTTTGGTTTTGAGGCTTGCATTTGGTACTGACACTTCGTAGATGTGGTATGGGTAGCATTATGATGTTTAGTATATGTGTGGTTTGGAGGATGGTTATACATGTGGTGGTTCAAAATATGAGACGGGGACGTCTATACGTTTAAGTACCCAGACGCAAAGCCTTCGTGGTATGCGTACATTCAAGAAGAGCATGCTCCGTCCTGATATAAGATTCCTGACCATTTAAAAGGTTAAAAATAGGAGTCATACAGACTAGTTAAACAGTTTTGATTTGAAATCAAGTACCAAAGCGATTCCAAGCGCTTACTAGTCTGAGTAAAGTAGTCTAATTAAGGACAGAAGACCTATGATTTTCAAGTGTTATAAGTAACCTTTACTTGAAATGGTAAGCTTTGTGGTAAGACCTATAAAATTAGTGAGATTAGGGGTAATATTGATCGGGACAATTCTTAGGGTTAGAAGAGAAGAGATAGTAGGGGTGTGACTCGGTTTAGAGCTAAATCTGTATGGATTTCTTGTAATTATAAACCCTGATGGTCACTATAGTCCTGAGCCCTGTGTAAAATATTTTGTGGTACAAAGAACGGGGTCAATTCTGATACTAGTGGGTTTTGTAACCTTGATAGAGCAGCACGTAGTGAGAGGGCTGGTGATAAGGGGGGCGGGTACAGTGTTAAAATCTGGCGTTTTCCCGCTACATTCGTGGGTCCCTTCAATTATTAAGAACAGCAGATGGTTAGCAAGAGGGTTAATATTAACTTGGCAAAAAGTCGCCCCCCTTGTCTTTTTATCAATAATTATACCCTCTAAGGGGTTGTGAGTAGTAATTGTATTGATAGCTGGAATTGGGGCAGTAGGGGGCCTTAACCAGAATTCAGTACGAGTAATAAGCGCGTACTCGTCGTTTGTGCATACATCATGAATGCTGTTAGGGCTCACATGGTCAAGAGTAGTCTTTGTAGGGTATTTTGCAGTTTACTCGCTGTCGGTAGGGCTGTTTTTTTATGGGTGCTCAATAATAAACAAAACAAGAATGGGCGGTCAGATTAGTAGAGCCGCGAGGGGTATAGGGTTACTGATACTGATGGGGATGCCTCCTTTCCTTGGCTTTCTAGCGAAAGTATTGGTGTTTCTAATGAGAGGAAGGGCTGTAATCGTGGCTTGTATTATAGGTTCAGTAATCAGGCTAAAATTCTACATTGACTTTTTTTATAGGATAGTAATAAAAAGGTTAGTAGACAAAAACAAAGCAGAATTCAAGATTATGTGGAGGATAGTGATCGGGGCTAACCTAGCAGGGGGGGCATTGATCTTGGTGAGATTTATTTAGAAACTGCTTTTAGGCCAGGGGCGTTTTGATTTCGGCTCAAAAAGAGTGGGTAAAACCACAAAAGTATGATAAAAAGGTAATTTAAAATAAAATATTTTGTTTCAAACATAACTATAGGTAGTTGTTACCTCCTTTTTGTAGAATGGTACTTTAAAAAAAAGGATTGGTTTGCATCTAATTATTAAGCCTAGGTTTTCATTCTTAAGTGAGGAAGTTAATTAACATAATAGGGCTGCTAACTTTGTTATAAATGGCTTGTACCATTTTTCCTTATAAAAAAGTAGTTTAATTTAAGAACGATAGGTTGTGGGGCTATTAGTGGTGTCAACCCTTTTTTAGCTAGATATAGTTTAAAATAAAATATTGGCTTTGGGAGCTAAAGACACTTCCATAAGTTTTCTAGAAGAATGGTTATGGGGTTAAGAGTTGCGTTTGTCTGCATTGTGTCTTTTTTGTTTACGGGGTTATTTATGCTACTAAGGGAAAAGCGGGGTCTAGACCGAGAAAAGTGCAGTCCATATGAGTGTGGATTTGAGCCTATTGGAAGAGCTCGGAGGCCCTTTTCTATCCGATTCTTTCTAGTAGCAGTTTTGTTCGTCGTGTTTGATGTAGAGGTAGTGCTGTTAATACCTTTTGCCTACATGTTCTTTTACGGTAAGAGAGTGTTAGGGATTTTGTCCTCAAGGGGTTTCCTTCTTATCTTGTTTGGGGGTCTCTACCACGAATATCGTGAGGGGTCTTTGGAATGAGTAGGTTAATACTAGAAGTGGCATTTATGCGAAACGAATTTTGATGAGAGGTGATTGTAAGAGGCTTACTTTTGCTGTTGGAAGTGTATTGTGTGTACCTGTGGTTTTCACGTCGAGAGTGCTTCTTAAGGAAGTATGGGACCAATGAAAGTTCTCAAGGATCTAATAGAAGGTTTGAAAAGGCATATCTTACTATAGCGTATAGGGAAAAAAATATTAAGAGGCTAAAATCTAGTGCGGCTCTAAGGGCTAATAAGGCTAGATGATTGGCTTCTAAGTAAGGATAAATAAAATGATAAAAATACTAAAAAAGGAAGAAGTAGGGGGTTATGGAGAAGTGGAGTCCTGGTGACGTCGATGGCTGTGATCAACAAATCACAAAGATATTGGAACCCTTTATCTGTATAGCGGAGTCTGAGGAGGGTTGTTTGGAGCAAGGTTGAGGTTAATGATCCGAATGCAACTGGGGCATCCTGGAGCAGTGTTCTTAAAAAGAGATTGATTCTATAATGTGGTGGTTACAACGCATGCCTTAATAATAATTTTTTTTGCTGTGATACCTATCTTAATTGGAGCTTTCGGTAATTGGTTGATTCCTCTGCTAGTAGGAGGTAAAGATATAATTTACCCGCGAATAAACAACTTAAGTTATTGACTATCTCCTAATGCACTATATTTACTAATACTGTCCTTTAGAACGGATAAAGGAGTTGGTGCTGGATGAACTATTTACCCCCCTTTATCTGTGTACCCCTATCATAGGGGCCCTAGGATGGATGTTCTTATTGTGTCACTACATCTAGCTGGGCTCAGCTCTCTAGTGGGGGCTATTAACTTTGCTAGGACCAATAAAAATATGCCAGTGTTAGAAATGAAAGGAGAACGAGCGGAGCTTTATGTTTTAAGGATTAGAGTTACTGCAGTTCTTTTAATTATTTCAATTCCGGTTCTAGGAGGGGGCATCACAATAATCTTGTTTGACCGAAACTTTAACACAACTTTTTTCGATCCCGCAGGAGGGGGGGACCCCGTTTTGTTCCAACATTTGTTTTGATTTTTTGGGCATCCGGAAGTGTATATTCTTATTCTACCTGCCTTTGGTGTGATATCAAAAGTAATTATGCATTGCTCTGGAAAAGAAGCGGTTTTTGGTCTAATTGGGATAGTATACGCAATAATCGGAATTGGAGGGTTAGGGTGTATGGTGTGGGCTCACCACATGTTTACCGTAGGTCTTAATGTTGATACTCGAGGCTATTTTTCTACCGCAACTATAGTAATCGCTGTTCCAACAGGGGTGAAAGTATTCAGATGACTGGCAACTATAGCAGGAAGAAAATTCAAAATAAAGCCTGCCGCCTACTGAAGTACTGGGTTTCTGTTTTTATTCACCGTGGGAGGGCTAACAGGGGTCTTACTGTCTAGGGCTTCTATGGATGTGTCTCTACACGACACATATTATGTGGTGGCTCATTTCCATTATGTGCTAAGAATAGGGGCGGTGTTTGGGGTGTTCTGTGGTCTTAACCATTGGTTGCCAAATTTTGTTGGAGTATGCTTTAATAAGAAATGGAGGAAAGCCCATTTTATAGCAATATTTTTTGGGGTAAATACTACCTTCTTTCCTCAGCATTTCTTAGGCCTAAGAGGAATGCCTCGACGGTATATAGACTACGCTGATATTTATGCTCACTGACATTGGGTGTCTTCTTATGGGTCCGCTGTGTCTTTTGGGTCTCTAATATATTTTAAGTTCCTTCTATGAGAGGCTCTAGTAAGCCAGCGAGGGGTTGTATTTAGTGGGGGTTTATGTGGTGAAATAGACTGAGCAGGTACCCGAGACCTTTATCCAGGAAGGAAGCATGTTTATAGCCAATTGCCATTTGTGTGAACTAACCCTTATAACACGTGTATCACTTATATTTATAAGAAATCGCGTAATCAATAATTTAAAGTCATGTTAATAGATGTTTTTTCTAGATTTGATGCTCACAGCTATAACTTAATTTGGTTGTCTATGCCGTTATGGTTGCTGTCTTCTATAGTGCCAATAACCGTGCTATTTAGAGACGTGTACACTAAGGGTAGAAGTACGAGCTCTTTTCGGAGTTTGGTGCTATCCTTTACTTATTCGATGATTCGATTGAACGGAAAGGGACTAAAGCTATCTGGGTTTCCTCTAGTAATAAGGGGTCTGTTCATGATAATTCTGATACTAAATCTGTCTGGAAACTTTCCATTCTTTTTCCCTGTAAGAGGGCAGTTTGTGTTCGGGTTCTCCTTTGCTTTGTCTATTTGAACTTGTTTAGTTTTATCTAGTCTTTTATGCAGATTTGAGCAGGGGTTGATGAGTCTCGTTCCAACAGGTTGCCCGTTAATCCTTGTGCCTTTTATAGTAGTGGTTGAGCTAATTAGTGGCATACTTCGCCCTTTAACATTAGTTTTACGTCTGACACTAAATCTGGGAGCTGGTAAAGTAATTCTAACTATATGCAGGAGAGAGTTAGTAGTTAGCTGGTTAAATAGCAGAAGGCTGCTTACAGGAGTTGGGGGTATTAAAGGGTTAATAATGGGCGGAGGTGTTTTTGGAGCCGCTGAAGTTGCAATCGCGTGTATTCAGTGTTATATTTTTTGTGTCTTATTGTGTCTCTATACGGAGGATCATAGAAGGTAGGTAGTTTTAAAAGCTTTGCTGAAGCGACGGCCTTGTAAGTCGTAGAAAACTATGTGTTTTAAAGCTATGATTTGAATAAAATTCCTAGGAGTTTTCTTAATAAGTATAGGCTGTTTTGTAATCTTCCGTATAAACAAACACCTTTTGTGTTTATTTGTAGGGCTTGAAATAATAAGACTAGGCTTATTGTTTGTAACCCATGTGTTTCTAATAAATCAGTTTTGGTTAATTTTACTAATTCTATGTTTAGCTGTTTGCGAAGCCAGAATTTGCTTGGCCCTTCTGGTTATGGTGATGCGACTATGCGGAGACGATTTGATGTCAAGGTTACTAAGAGATGGCTCGTAAAAATAGTATCATACAATTAAAAAGTAACTTAGGGTTACTTTTACTGATTCTGATTGGATACTTATTTATTCTTAGAGGGAGGACCTTTGGAAAAGCTTATTTATTGGAAGTTACTGTTTGAGAGAGTAATTGTCTCTCATTTAGCTTCAGAGTTCTACTAGATAGCGTAAGAATAGTCTTTGTTGGGACGGTTTTGGTAATTAGAGGAAGTGTAGCAACCTACTGCAAGTGGTATATAGCTGGAGAGCCATACTACAAGCGGTTTATGGGATTAGTATGGTTGTTTGTGCTGTCTATAGTGTTTATAATCTTAGTTCCTAATTTAGTAATACTTTTAATTGGTTGAGACGGGCTAGGGCTCACCTCATTCCTATTAGTGGCTTATTACCAGAACAATAAGAGGTTATCTGCGGCTATGTTGACAGCTTTGACTAATCGAATTGGGGATGTTTTTGTACTTTTTAGAGTTTCTATTTTTTTAAGAGAAGGGGGGTGGTTAATTTATATATACCACCCAGTGCAGACATGGGTTAATTTAGGGTTTGTGGTAGTTCTTGCAGGTATAACTAAAAGCGCACAAATGCCGTTTTGCGCATGGCTACCTGCTGCCATGGCGGCACCCACACCGGTCTCCTCTTTGGTGCATTCTTCGACATTGGTGACAGCTGGGGTTTATTTGATTCTTCGCTCTTTTTATATTATCAGAGCTAATCCCTTTGTGACTCAAATACTTATAGTCTTAAGACTATTTACTCTAATATTAGCGGGGTCAAGGGCTGTGTTTGCGTTTGACCTAAAAAAGGTAATCGCACTCTCGACTTTGAGGCAGTTAAGGTTAATAATATTCTCGATTTCAATCCTTCTTCCGTCTGTAGCTTTTTTTCATTTAGTAACCCATGCGGTATTTAAAGCTTTGTTGTTTCTAGGCGCAGGGGGTGTTATTCATAGAAACCAAAGAATCCAAGATATCCGGGGGTTAAGAAGCTTGTGGCAAGGATTACCGGTAAGAATGGGTGCAATAACGGTTGCAATTGTGTCCTTGAGAGGGGCCCCGTTTATAAGAGGGTTTTTCTCTAAAGACCTAATAATTGAGCTAAGAATGATAGACAGAAGAATAACTTATGGGTGCTATTTATTAGAGCTAACAGGTTTAATCTTCACTTCTTTTTATAGGGCACGGATTGTATTTAGAGTAATACTTGGGTCTAATTACGTTAATAGCAGAAGTTTGCGGATTAATGAGCACTTAAATATACAAACTCCTTTTCTTAGCCTGTATATTGGGGCTATTATCTTAGGAGGGGTATTAGGGAGGAAAATAGAGAGGTTTGGGTTTGTAGTAGTTCTTGAGAAATATGAGAGAGTCAGAGTATTTCTTATTCCCTTTGTAGGGTTAATTTTGTGATGAGGAGTGCTTAGAAAATTAGGGTCTAAGCCTTGGTCGTCAGCCAAACTATTAAGATTCTTTTTGAGAATGTGGCTCATAGAGAGGCTAACCTCCCACCCCAGAAAAATGGCCTTCTTTAAGGGGTCCAGGATGGTAGCTCAAAGTCTGGATCAAGGTTGACTAGAGCTATTGGGCCCTCAAGGTGCCCATAAGGGACTAGGTCAACTCAGCTGTTTGAATGAAATTGTTCAGAAAAATTATTTTACCTACCAGCTGGTAGTATGAGGGCTGGTGGTAGCGGGGGGCGTAAGCTTAATTATGTTTATATAATGAGAGTTATAGTCATATGTGTAATTTTGATGGCTGTGTGTTTCGATTGTCTTAATTGCCAAGCAACCTATTTCTTTAGGGCTAGTGCTATTGAGGGGGTCTATAATTGCATGTGTGGAGGTTGCACTGGAGGTTAGAAGGTTGTTAGGGTTCTTATTGTTCCTAACTTACGTTAGGGGTGTAATAGTCCTGTTCTTGTATGTTTTAAGGATCTACCCCAATGAAGTGTATCGTTTTAATCTAGAGTTTATGGTTCTCGTCAGAAGGTGTTGTGCCAGAGCGGTCCTTATGGGTCTTATGAATTACGAGTACAGAGAAATTAGCGGGTCTTTGTTTCTAAGTTTCATGGCTGAAAGAAGCGGGTTAAGGTTATATATCCTAATAGCTGGTGTGTTACTGTTTGTAATATTAGTGGTGTCGTATTTGTGCATAAAAACCATGGTGCCTTTACGAAGAGTAAAATAAACCTAAAATAGAAGATACAGTAGCTTAATTAAAGCGTCTCATTGAAAATGAGGAAGATGGATACTTTAGTACCTTGTGTCAAATCTGTAGGAGGGTTTGATTATGGCCCTAAATTTATGGGCAAAATGCTTCTCATGATTCTAAATGCGGGCTTGAACAAATTAAGTGCAAGTTCAACATCAGTGGGGAAAATTGGTTAATAAAGGAAACTTTAACCCAGCTTTTTGACAAATTCGGGGTCAATTGATGAATGCCAGCAGCCGCGGTTAGATTCAGTTCGAATATAAATTTAAGCGGATTGGTTAGAGTCAATGTTGTGTTATAAAACTATAAAAAAACTATAGGTGCAGTGTAATGTTAACGGTTTTTTGTGGTTATATTCCTAAAGTTTTAGTGAGCTTCTAACGAATCTATGAAGTGAAACCAGGATTAGATACCCTGTTATCCATAGTTTAAAACAAAAGTTCCTCTTAACTAAACATTTGGTTGTCAAAGAGAAATAAATAGGCGGTGTCTGAGATAGAAAACAGGGGATCCTGGGTGTTAAAGGATAACCCACCTACATTTGAGCCTTGTCTTATTAGTGCGTGTGTATGGTTGTTTACTCTAATATGGTGAGTGTCCGGGTAAAATTTTTGGTTATTACTGAAGCTAACTCTTATTTTACTTGCTGAGTTCGGTAAGGTAAGTTACTTTTAGTTAGGTGCAGCTACTAGAATTGGCTATATGCCCATGTAGCACAACTTCAAAAATAATTCAGATTGACATGCAGCTTATGACAAGGTTAATCTGGGATACAGATGTAACTTAAGCAATAATTCAAAGATTGAGCTACTAAAAGGTAGCTCAACTAAGTAGACAAATAAGATAAGAAAACTTGCCTTTGAAGAAGGACTTGTAAGTAAGGGTTAAAAATAAAATTACCCTGAATACAATCAGATGAGTACTAATCGCCCGTCGCTCGCGGGGAAACCTGTGAAAAGTCGTAACAAGGTAGCAGTAACGGAAGTTGCTGCTAGGCTATAATATGCATATATAGTAAATAATATTATATTTGCCTTCCAAGCAAAAGTTCTAATGAAATTAGTGTATGCTGGCCAAATAGTTTAAGCTAAAACGTTGAGCTGTTAATTCAAAATCGCAGTAATTTGCTTTGGCTTGCTTAAGTAGTTTAGGGAAAACATAAGATTTTCATTCTTAAGTCAGATAGTATTTCTCTTAAGTTGTGCTTAGTAGTTAATGTTAATATAACTGAGAACTGCAAATTCTCCATAGTCTAGTTAGGCCTAAGCTTAGTGCCACGTGGGGGATGATCCAGTTGCTTTGATGAAGCAAAGTTCAAAAGTAGTTTTTTGGCACTTAGAACTTCGAAGCGTTATAAAGAAAAATTGTAGTAAGTAGGGCTTTGATTCCTAAAGAAAAAGTTAATCTTCTTCTTCATAAATAAGTTAAAAGTAGTTAATATATAACTTAGAATTGTCAGTTCTAGATTCCTCTTACTGAGGCTTTTTATAATTTATCTTTTTTAAAGAGACGTGCATAATTGTTTTGTGAAAAGTGCACTTGAATTAAAATAGTATAAATAAATTTTAGTACCTTTTGCATAAGGGTTTTTCAAGACAAGTTTAAGAATTTAATTTTCCCGAATAAAAGAGAGTTATTTTTTTGAGTTAAGAAATCGTGGCAGAGATTTAATTAAACTAAAGAATAGCGGCTAGATACTATTCGCGCTTTTAGATATCTGGTTGGCTTAAAAAGATGTGTAAGCATTTTCCTTAACTATTTAAGGGGTAAAATTTTTTGGGTTAAGCTGAAAAATACTAAAATTGATGTTAAAAAAAAATTGGGTTTCTATAGGCTTTAAACTGGCTATTAGATATTAGTGTATTTTAACTAAAACCAGATGGGGAAAAAAGATTAATTGGGTTATTCATTTACTTTAAAATAAGCCTATGGTTGTAGGACCAGTGACTATGATAAAAACGAGTAAAAATATTATTTATTTGGTATTACTATTTTGTTTTACCTTAAAAAACTAAAGGCTAAATAAAAGTTTTTAAACGAATTCGGCAAACTAAACTTCTCGACTGTTTAACAAAAACATTTCCTTTTGATGTAAGTAAAAGGTAGTCCCTGCCCAGTGCAACTAGAGTAATGTTTGTTGTAAACGGCGGCGTTAACGTGAGCGTCCTAAGGTAGCGCGATAATTTGCCTTTCAATTGAAGGATGGTATGAAAGGGTTAACGAAGAAGGTGCTGTGTCTGAAAATTTAATTTAAACTAACTTTAAGGTGAAGAGGCCTTTATGTAAAAGAAGGACGACAAGACCCTATGAAGCTTTATCTTAATTGGAGTTTTTGGCTCTTATACGATTTTGATGGGAGATCAGTGAAAATAAGTCTTTCACTATTATATAAATCTAACTCGTATTTCCTAACTTTATATGTGTGGCTAGCTACTCTAGGGATAACAGCGCAATTTCTCCCGAAAGATGGTATTGGAGGGGAAGATTGCGACCTCGATGTTGGCTTTAGATATCCTAGAGGCGTAGAAGCTTCTAATGGTGGGTCTGTTCGCCCTTTAAAATCTAACATGAGCTGAGTTCAGAACGGCGTGAGCTAGTTCAGTTTCTATCCTCTTTTAAAAATGAGCTAATTTTGTACGAAAGGACTTTTTCGCTAAAGCAACGCTTTGCCCTGGCTCTGTCATTGCTTAAATAATGCTACGCAATAAACTGATTAGTTTATAAAAAGGGTTGCCTTTTATGAAGCTGAAGGCCAATTAGTGGCGGTAGGGCGTGTCGTTGGTTCTTGTTAAAATTAGTATTGCTATTTTATTAAAAAATAGGGTTAAAACGGGTTGCAAATTAGGTAAAAAATAAAACAGTCTATTAATGCAGCCAAAAAGCAGCAATCACCCACCTAAAGAATAAAACAAGGGTTCTAAAAAGGCGGTGTGTAATGGATTTGTGCTAGTAACAGACAAAAAAAAACCAAACACTGTGGAAACCCTTAAGAATGAGGTTTTATAGTGTACCGCATTTCCTGTTACCGGCCGGTACAGTGACCGCAAGGCCTGTTCTCCTGTCCTTTTACACGGAAACCCTGTTGCTGATGCATGTAAAAAGCCCTTAGTTAAGATAACTTATAAGTCAAAGTAAAACTTAATTTTACTTGACATTGTGTATTTTATTGAAAATCTAGTTGCGAATGCCCATACCTGTCCAAACTTGTTTTAGATTATGCTTTACAACCTGTTGTAGATAAGGTTTTGAACCCTTTACAGTGAGTAAGCATTTTTCAGAGTCATGTGAGACTTAACCTAATTAGTGGTAGAAAAAAACAAACTTAAACCTAAATTCTAAAGCTATTTGCTTCCTGTGGTTAATTGTAAACTGCAGGAGAAATGGATCTAAGGTGTTAATTTTTTTCGTTTGCCCTAATTTTGGTTGCTCATGTGATTTTTTGGGGTTTGAAAACTAGACTATCTGTATCTTAAAATCAAAAAATAAATAGAAATCAAGTCATATGAAAGTTCCCAAAGCGTAATTCATGGGTCACTTAAAGTCTAAGCAAAAAAGTAAATCAAAAATAAAATAAAATCAAAATGACACACTAATGCCTGGGGGGGCTGATCTGGAGGGGAGGAAATAGGAAAGCAGGTTAAATAGAGGTGACAAAAATGTGGTGTGCAGCAACAAAATGAAGCTAAATAAAATTGTGAAACGTAGAAGCGTGAGCTTGTAAACAAGGTTGTGAGCGTCTTAAAAAGTAAGTGTTAACAATAGTATGTAATATTAACACGCCTAAAAGGGGGTTAGGTGGGTTATAAACTTACAAAGACTACAAGTGATGAAGTTTATGTCTGGTCCTGAGGTCCCTTTTAAGTGAGTTAGTTTCGTATAAAAGGTTTTTAAGCAAAGCAATGTTCTGTCACAGATCTGAGTGCTATAGACAATATTGTATAGGGCCTTTTTATGTAAATAAACGTGGCGTTAGGCTGTTAAATGTGCTGGTTATAGGATGGTTACATAGCAATAATTACTATATTTGCCTTCTGGGCAAAAATTTTAATGAAATTAGTGTACGCTGGGTGAATAAATTAAGCTAGAATGTTGAGCTGTTAATTGAAAATCCCAGTAATTTGCTTAGGGTATAAGATTCTTATTCTCAAGCCAGATAGCCTGTCTCTTAAGTTGTGTTTAGTTGCTAATGTTAATATAACTGAGAGCTACAAATTCTTCCTAGCTTAGTTGTACGTGGGGGGATGGCCCAGTTGCTTTGATGAAGCTAAGCTCAAAAGTAGTTTATTGCTCTGAGGTGTTATAAAGAAGTATTATAGTACGTAGGACTTTGATTCCTAAAGAAAAAGTTAAAGCTTTTCTTTATAAACAATTTAAGAGGAGTTAATTAGTTTTAGGCTCATCTCACTGAGGTTTTTTAGAATTTATCTTTCTAAAGAAATGCACACGATTGCCTCATAAAAAGCTTACTTGAAGTAAAGTGGGGCAAATAAATTTTAGTACTTCTTGCATAAGGGTAAAGCGAAGAGGCCTGTGTGTAAAAGAAGAGCAACAAGACCCTGCGAAGCTTTATTTTAATTGAAGTTTTTGGGTTTGTTAACCCAAAAGCTTATGCATAGCTTTAAGGTCTCTTTTAAGCGAGCGAGTTTTTAGCTAAAGCAATACTTTGTGACGGATCTGTAATGACATAAATAATATTGTATAATAGGCTGATTAACTTATAAAAAGGGTTCTTTTTATGTAAATGAGTGTGTTGCTTAGTGATAGATTGTTGAATGTGTTGGGCACTAGAGAGGCTGTATGAGAGTGGCTTAGGCAGGGGTTTGCTGCAAAAAAAGGCTTACTGTTAAGGGGTGTGTGAGATGGTTTTTTTTCATATAAAAACTGAGTGTTTAGAATAGACGTTGGAGGAGGGGACTTATGTCAGGGCGGAGGGGGTGACACTGTTAGGGTGCTCCCATTACCTGAAACTATTTCAGCTGTTGGAGATGCTGTTGTGAATGGTGTCGCTGAAGTTGTTCCTGATAATCAGGAGGAAGGGGGCCCCCATGCTGAGGGTGGCTATGTTCCTTTAGAAGAACAAATAGCTGTTGTGGAGCCTGAAGTCCCAGCTAATGTCTGTCAGCCAGTCGAGCAGAGAAATGTGGTTGTAAGTGAAGAAGACAGTGTTCCTGATGTTAGTAAAGACGGGGTCAGTAGTTATTAATGCTCATAGTTAAAGTTTATTGGTGTATTAATAGTTATAATTTATTAAAATAATCCATAAGATAAGCAAAATTACAGTTAATTCGTTTATTGTTAGGCTGTTATGGTCTATTTAAAAACTGGTCAATACGGGTCTCCTTACACCTAATTAACTTGGTTTTAGTGTATGCTTGAAAGGCTACAAAGCCTTTGCGGGGAGTAAGCATTCTTCAGGACCACATGAGATTCAACCTAATTATTGGCAGAGAAAGTGGTGAATTTGACCCTTAAATTCTAAGTTACTTGGGCTCTATAGCTAATTGTAAGCTGTAGGATAATGGGGATTTGAGACGTTTATTTCCTCATTTACCCCAGCTCTGGTTGCTCATGTGGTTTTCGGTTCGAAAACGAGGCGTGTATCTTAAAAATAAAAAAATTTTTGAAGCGTAAGTTGTTGGTCGCTTTAAGTCTAATTAAAAATAAAGTAAAAATGGAGCAAAAACAAAGTTGGACACTTAACACTTTGGGTGTCTTCAGAGGTGTAAAAAGGGGGGTCCAAGCTTATGTGTACTCATAAAAAAATGCGGTGTGCGGGGGGTTTGTGCCTGTATATATAACAAAAATTCATGAGGTGGCCGAGGAAGAGGTGGTGAGCTGTAAACTCATAAACAAGGTGTAGGCCTTTCTTATGAGATGGTTGGTAACAATACTGTGAATAATATTAACACGCCTAAGAGGGTTGGTCCGTGACGAAGTACTAATAAGTTGGTGAAGATTATGAATGACAGGTTCTATGATTTGCCTTGTCCTGTAAACTTAAACGCTTGGTGAAGGTTTGGCTCTATACTAGGCTTGTGCCTAATTATCCAACTTCTAAGGGGTCTTTTATTGTCAACTCATTATACTGCTCATGAAGACATGGCATTCGATTCTGTAGTACATATTATGCGTAATGTGGAAAAAGGATGAATGTTGCGTAATATTCATGCAAATGGGTCCTCTATGTTTTTTATCTGTATTTATGCGCACATTGCTCGTGGGCTGTATTATGGGTCTTATTTAGATAAGACAGTGTGGTATTTTGGGGTGCATTTGTTTTTGTTAACTATGGCGGAGGCTTTCCTCGGTTACACTTTGCCTTGGGGGCAAATGTCATATTGGGGGGCTACTGTTATTACTAATATACTTAGAGTGATCCCCGTAGTAGGAGAGAGTATGCTCCGCTATGTATGAGGGGGTTGGACCGTGTGTAATGCAACTCTAAAGCGGTTTTATACTTTACACTTTCTCTTACCGTTTGTGATAGTGGCGGTTGTTTTTTTACACCTGTTTTTTTTACATGAGAAAGGGAGTAATAACCCTTTGGGTATTGAAAGAGGTACTATGTGTGTGCCCTTCCACCCCTTCTATACTATTAAAGATCTTTTTGGTTATGTTTGCTTTAGGTTCTTTTTTATATATTTAGTGTGTGTGGATCCTGAGCTGTTAGGGAATCATTTAAACTATTGGCCTGCTAATCCTATAAAAACGCCAATCCATGTTCAGCCTGAGTGGTATTTTATGTTTGCTTATGCAATCCTTCGTTCAATTCCTCATAAAGCGGGGGGGGTATATGTTATGTTTTTGTCGATTGTAGTATTATACCTAATTCCTAGTCTTCACAGAGGTAAGTATCGAAGTTTATGTTTTTACCCGTTTAATCAAGTAGTGTTTTGAGTGTTGGTTGGTAGGTTTATTAGGTTAACATGGATTGGTGCTCGCCCAGTGCGGGAGCCTTATATCATTTTGGGGCAGTGTCTTTCAGTCATTTATTTCTCTAGGTTGTTATTAAACCCTCTTTCTTTGTGGGTGTGGGACAAGCTGCTTGAATACCCTAAATTCTGTAGGAGTCGTCCTGTAGACCTGAAATGGTTTAAGTTTTTAGCTTATTTCAAGTTATTAAAATTAGTAAATCGCGAAAGTAGCGCACGTGAGTGGGCTAATAAGTGTAGAAAAATATAAATATGTCTTTTTACGGGAGTCGATATTTTGGTGATATTGTCCATGGGGAACTAGGGAAAGACCTGTTCCGGTACCATGGTTTTGTGATGATAGTAGCAGTGGCTGTGTTGGTCTTTGTTATATATATAGGATGCGTAATCCTTCTTACTAAATTTTCTTATCGCCATTTCTTGAACCGTCAACGATTAGAATTTTGATGGACTATTGTGCCAATGTTGATGTTAGTAGGGTTGTGGTTTCCTTCTATAATTAACCTATATTATATAGAAGAAGTAAAACGGCCCCGGTGAAATTTTAAGGCGATTGGGAAACAATGGTACTGATCTTACGAATTTTGTCGCAATTTAGACACTCCAAGCTCTAGAGAAAGCGCTGAAAGAATTTCGTGTTATACAATTGATTCTTACATAGAAGACCAGCAGGAGACATTTAGAAAAGGAGGGTATCGTTTGTTGGATGTTGATAACCGGATGGTGGCTCCAGCAGATGTGCAAATAACTGCTTTTGTAAGAAGGTCTGATGTGCTCCATTCGTTTGCACTCCCTAAGTTACTAATTAAAGTAGATGCCATCCCAGGTCGAATTAATCGGCTTCCTATAAAAGCTTCCCAGTGTAGAATTATTTACGGGCAGTGTTCTGAAATTTGCGGGGTTAACCATAGATTTATACCGATTGTGATTGAGTTTATTCCTGAGAAATATTTTGTCATATGGTTGGAAGCTCTTAACTAAAATAAAAAATAAGCTAAAGCTTTTAAGAAGCGTTAAACTTTTAATTTAATGAACTTGTACAATGGGCAAGTAGCTTTTAGTGATAAGGTGGTCTAATATTAGGATATAGGGCTCATGCCCCTAAGGCGCCGTGAGTAGTGGCTCTTATCTTTGTGAGAGCTGGCAGAGCTAATGCGTTTGATTTAGGATCAATTCATAAGTATATATACTTGCTTTCATGGCACAAGCTGGCAGACCTAATGCATACGATTTAAGCTCGTCTTATAAGATATACTCTTGTTTGTGTGTGAATTACAAAGCTAAGCCCAGTCTCATTATGGTTAGTGTCGAGTGTCTATTTAAGACTCTAAGGAGAGTAGCTGTTTTCTTTGGAGCCTCTATCCTATTAAGCCTTTGTCAAGTGTCAGCGGACTCTTTTACTCCCTTGGGGTCGACTAAGGCTGCACTGGTGGACTGAGTAGGCGTGGTTGTTGGTGTTATCCCTTTTGTAGGGGTGCTTCTCGCTGTGGGCTTCTATACTTTGTTGGAACGTAAAATTTTGGCTATCATTATAATCCGAAAGGGTCCATCCAAGGTGAGTTATATAGGGATCTTGCAGCCTTTTAGTGACGCAGGTAAGTTGTTATGTAAAGAGTTTATTGTGCCTACACGTGCTAACGTAGGGCCCTTCATTTTGGCTCCTGCACTAATATTAACTATCAGTTTACTTGGATGGCTTTTATACCCGTATAAGTCGGCTGAAGTGTTTTATGTTTTCGGGGTGATTCTGTTTATAGTTATTACTAGAGTCAGGGTTTACGGGGTAATAATATCCGGATGGGCTTCTAACTCTAAATACTCTTTGCTAGGTGCAGTTCGTGCGATGGCGCAAAGAATTTCTTATGAGATCCCTATAGGATTTATCTTCTTTTGTGTGGTGCTGTGCTCGGGTGTGTTTATGTTTCAAGAAATTAGGGTGTTCCAACAAAGGTCCTTTTTTTTCTTTTTTCCTTTGTGCGTAGTTATAGTTGTCTGAATGCTGTGTATGCTAGCTGAAACTAATCGGGCGCCATTTGATTTTGTGGAAGGAGAGTCGGAATTAGTGTCAGGATACAACGTGGAGTACAGCGGAGGGGGGTTGCAGTTATATTTATTGCGGAGTACTCTAGTATTCTTCTCAGAAGGGTTATAAGGGCGGCGATATTTTTCGGGGGAATGAAGCGTTGATCGGGGTCTTTATGATGGCATTTGCGGTCTTCTTTGTGGTTATTCGTGCTTCTTTACCTCGTTTACGTTATGATAAGTTAATGAGTTTGTGTTGGACTGTTCTTCTATGTGTCATACTTATGGCTAGTGTGTGTGTAGTAGTTCTAGTTAGGGTGTATGTAAGATAATATAAACTAGTATAATTCATTTACACTGAATGTGTCAGATAAAGTCTGTCTTACTTATGGTTAAAAGGTTGGCAATTAGACTTATTGCATTGATTATTATAAAAAACCTAAATATGAGTGTCATTGGGTTAAGCGTTCTAACTATTCTAAGTATGGGCGCCACAAGAGTCGCGATAGGGGGGGTAGAGTTGAACGGGTTGTACACCACAGACTTTGTAATAGGGTTAATGGTTACACTAACTCTATTTGTAGCAATTCTTTCCTACCTAAGGAGGGTTAAGATCCACCGGAAAGCAAGATTTAATTTAATAATTATCAGAATCAGCCTAATTTTAGTGATAAGATTCAGGGTGAGGAGGTTCTTTCTTTTTTTTTTTTTTTTGAAAGTGTGCTAGCCCCTCTGTTGTTATTAATTGTAGGCTGAGGCTATCAGCCAGAGCGTTTACAGGCAGGGGGGTATATAGTAATCTATACGGTGTTCGGATCTCTTTTTTTCTTATGGGGGGTAAGAGAACTCTATATTAGAGGGTTGAGGAGGAGGATAAGTTCTGTGGTAAGGCTAGTAAAAAAAAGGGGAATGAGATTGTGATGGCTATACATTCTAGGGTTTCTTATCAAGCTACCAATATATCCATTTCACCTGTGACTACCTAAGGCTCACGTAGAGGCCCCAGTAGCCGGTTCGATGCTATTGGCCGGGGTGGTACTAAAATTAGGAGGGTACGGGCTGCTTCGATTTATAATAGTTATACAAATAAGGCTTAGAAGCGTTTTTTTTGTGCTGCTACTAGTGGTGAACTTGGCAGGAGGTGTCTACGCAGGATTAGCGTGTGTACGGCAAGTGGACCTAAAATGTTTGGTAGCATATCCTCTGTAGCGCATATGAGGCTTGTGCTATTAGGAGTGCTTAGCAACACGGTATTAGGGGTAGTGGGGGCCATTATTATTATGATCGGGCATGGGTTGTGTTCATCAGGTTTGTTCAGGTATGTGAATGCTATCTATAAGATGAGGCACTCGCGTCTGCTAGTAATAAATAAAGGGGGCTTGTTAGTCTGCCCAAGTCTAGTCTTAATGTGTTTCCTGTTAAGATCAAGCAACATAGCAGCCCCTCCTAGTCTAAACTTATTTGGGGAAATCCTCGTTTTCGGCGTGGGAGGGTGAATAAGTGGAGTGTTCCTGCTTATCCTGGGTCTGATAAGCTTTATTAGGGCATGTTTTAGACTATACCTATATGGAAGTTGTTGTCACGGGAAGGGGGGTGTCACACAGGGAGTCCTTAAACTTGAGAAGAGTTTGTGATGTTTTTGTTCTGGCGGCTCATTGGATACCGCTGAACTTTATGTTTATGTTTATACCCTAAACAATGAATCGTAATCCTTATTCTCGTTACTATGTACCAGGTCCAAGTCCGTGGCCCTTTTTTGTGCTATCTCGGCAAACGGAATAGCGGTAGGGTTAATTTTGTGACTGCATCGAACTCCCAGATTTCTATTAATAGGAATGAGGTTGGGGTGTATACTATTGAGAACTTTTAGATGATGGCGAG
>NW_026963537.1:0-2500 GCF_036588685.1 Mytilus trossulus
TTCAGCCTTGTAATTTTTTTTTACCGAGGTATAGTCAGACGGCCTCGATGGTCGAGAGACCCGCGGTAGCCTGTCCGCGTCTAACGTGCGGCTTCCCGATGAACATTTCACCCTCGTAAAATTTTTTTTACCGAGGGTATACTTTGCCGGCCTGGACGATCGAGAGACCCGCGGTAGCCTGTCCGCGTCTAACGTGCGACACCACGATGAAAATTTCACCCTCGTAAAAAATTTTTACCGAGGGTATAGTTTGCCGGCCTGGATGATCGAGAGACCCGCGGTAGCCTGTCCGCGTCTAACGTGCGACACCACGATGAAAATTTCACCCTCGTAAAAAATTTTTACCGAGGGTATAGTTTGCCGGCCTGGATGATCGAGAGACCCGCGGTAGCCTGTCCGCGTCTAACGTGCGACACCACGATGAAAATTTCACCCTCGTAAAAAATTTTTACCGAGGGTATAGTTTGCCGGCCTGGATGATCGAGAGACCCGCGGTAGCCTGTCCGCGTCTAACGTGCGACACCACGATGAAAATTTCACCCTCGTAAAATTTTTTTACCGAGGGTATAGTTTGCCGGCCTGGATGATCGAGAGACCCGCGGTAGCCTGTCCGCGTCTAACGTGCGACACCACGATGAAAATTTCACCCTCGTAAAATTTTTTTACCGAGGGTATAGTTTGCCGGCCTGGATGATCGAGAGACCCGCGGTAGCCTGTCCGCGTCTAACGTGCGACACCACGATGAAAATTTCACCCTCGTAAAAATTTTTTACCGAGGGTATAGTTTGCCGGCCTGGATGATCGAGAGACCCGCGGTAGCCTGTCCGCGTCTAACGTGCGACACCACGATGAAAATTTCACCCTCGTAAAAAATTTTTACCGAGGGTATAGTTTGCCGGCCTGGATGATCGAGAGACCCGCGGTAGCCTGTCCGCGTCTAACGTGCGACACCACGATGAAAATTTCACCCTCGTCAAAAATTTTTACCGAGGGTATAGTTTGCCGGCCTGGATGATCGAGAGACCCGCGGTAGCCTGTCCGCGTCTAACGTGCGACACCACGATGAAAATTTCACCCTCGTGAAAAATTTTTACCGAGGGTATAGTTTGCCGGCCTGGATGATCGAGAGACCCGCGGTAGCCTGTCCGCGTCTAACGTGCGACACCACGATGAAAATTTCACCCTGGTAAATTTTTTTTACCGAGGGTATAGTTTGCCGGCCTCGATGGTCGAGAGACCCGCGGTAGCCTGCCTGCGTCTAACGTGCGGCTTCCCGATGAAAATTTCACCCTTGTAAAAAAAAATTTACCGAGGGTATAGTTAGACGGCCTTCGATGGTCGAGAGACCCGCGGTAGCCTGTCCGCATCTAACGTGCGGCTTCCCGATGAAAATTTCACCCACGTAAATTTTTTTTTTTACCGAGGGTATAGTTAGACGGCCTCGATGGTCGAGAGACCCGCGGTAGCTTGCCTGCGTCTAACGTGCGGCTTCCCGATGAAAATTTCACCCTTGTAAAAAACATTTACCGAGGGTATAGTTAGACGGCCTCGATGGTCGAGAGACCCGCGGTAGCCTGTCCGCATCTAACGTGCGGCTTCCCGATGAAAATGTCACCCTCGTAAATTTTTTTTACCGAGGGTATAGTTAGACGGCCTCGATGATCGAGAGACCCGCGGTAGCTTGCCTGCGTCTAACGTGCGGCTTCCCGATGAAAATTTCACCCTTGTAAATTTATTTTACCGAGGGTATAGTTAGACGGCCTCGATGGTCGAGAGACCCGCGGTAGCTTGCCTGCGTCTAACGTGCGGCTTCCCGATGAAAATTTCACCCTTGTAAAAAAAATTTACCGAGGGTATAGTTAGACGGCCTCGATGGTCGAGAGACCCGCGGTAGCCTGTCCGCATCTAACGTGCGGCTTCCCGATGAAAATGTCACCCTCGTAAAATTTTTTTACCGAGGGTATAGTTAGACGGCCTCGATGATCGAGAGACCCGCGGTAGCCTGTCCGCGTCTAACGTGCGACACCACGATGAAAATTTCACCCTCGTAAAAATTTTTTTACCGAGGGTATAGTTTGCCGGCCTTGATGATCGAGAGACCCGCGGTAGCCTGTCTGCATCCAACGTGCGACACCACGATGAAACGTTCACCCCCGTAAAAACTTTTTACCGAGGGTATAGTTTGCCGGCCTTGATGATCGAGAGACCCGCGGTAGCCTTGTCCGCGTCTAACGTGCGACACCACGATGAAAATTTCACCCTCGTAAAATTTTTTACCGAAGGTATAGTTTGCCGGCCTTGATGATCGAGAGACCCGAGGTAGCCTGTCCGCGTCTAACGTGCGACACCACGATGAGAATTTCACCCTCGTAAATTTTTTTTACCGAGGGTATACTTTGCCGGCCTCGATGATCGAGAGACCCGCGTCTAACGTGCGACACCACGATGAAACGTTCACCCTCGTAAAAAATTTTTACCGAGGGTATACTTTGCCGGCCTT
>NW_026963537.1:12500-20000 GCF_036588685.1 Mytilus trossulus
CCGCGGGTAAAGGGACGTGGACGGCCGTGCTAGCGGGCTACCGCGGGTATCATCGTACGTGGTCGACCCGATAGCGAGCTACCGCGGGTAAAGGGACGTGGACGGCCGTGCTAGCGGGCTACCGCGGGTATCATCGTACGTGGTCGACCCGATAGCGGGCTACCGCAGGTAAAGGGACGTCGACGGCCTCGGTAGCGAGCTACCGCGGGTAAGAAGGGACGTGGTCGACCCGATAGCGGGCTACCGCAGGTAAAGGTACGTCGACGGGCTCGGTAGCGAGCTACCGCGGATAAGAAGGGACGTGGTCGACCCGATAGCGGGCTACCGCAGGTAAAGGTACGTCGACGGCCTCGGTAGCCAGCTACCGCGGGTAAGAAGGGACGTGGTCGACCCGATAGCGGGCTATCGCAGGTAAAGGAACGTCGACGGCCTCGGTAGCCAGCTACCGCGGATAAGAAGGGACGTGGTCGACCCGATAGCGGGCTATCGCAGGTAAAGGAACGTCGACGGCCTCGGTAGCCAGCTACCGCGGGTAAGAAGGGACGTGGTCGACCCGATAGCGGGCTACCGCAGGCAAAGGGACGTCGACGGCCTCGGTAGCCAGCTACCGCGGGTAAGAAGGGACGTGGTCGACCCGATAGCGGGCTACCGCAGGTAAAGGTACGTCGACGGGCTCGGTAGCCAGCTACCGCGGGTAAGAAGGGACGTGGTCGACCCGATAGCGGGCCATCGCAGGCAAAGGAACGTCGACGGCCTCGGTAGCCAGCTACCGCGGGTAAGAAGGGACGTGGTCGACCCGATAGCGGGCTATCGCAGGTAAAGGAACGTCGACGGCCTCGGTAGCCAGCTACCGCGGGTAAGAAGGGACGTGGTCGACCCGATAGCGGGCCATCGCAGGCAAAGGAACGTCGACGGCCTCGGTAGCCAGCTACCGCGGGTAAGGAGGGGACGTGGTCGACCCGATAGCGGGCCATCGCAGGCAAAGGAACGTCGACGGCCTCGGTAGCCAGCTACCGCGGGTAAGGAGGGGACGTGGTCGACCTGATAGCGGGCTATCGCAGGTAAGGGAACGTCGACGGCCTCGGTAGCCAGCTACCGTGGGTAAGAAGGGACGTGGTCGACCTGACAGCGGGCTAGCGCGGGTATAAGTGTACGTGGACGGCCTGATAGCGGGCTACCACGGGCTTATGCGGGTCTTCACGTCCCTACGTAGACTTTAACCCGCGGTAGCCCGCAAAAGGCCGACCACGTACCTTTACCTGCGGTAGAGACCCGTGATCGCCCGCTACCAGACAGGCCGACCACGTACCTACACGTATCGAGGAATAATGCCAGCCTGGGTCCTGACACGGCCTAAGTAACAGGCTTTAGGGTTAGGGTTAGGGTTAGGGTTAGGGTTAGGGTTAGGGTTAGGGTTAGGGTTAGGGTTAGGGTTAGGGTTAGGGTTAGGGTTAGGGTTAGGGTTAGGGTTAGGGTTAGGGTTAATTTAGGGTTAGGGTTAGGGTTAGGGTTAGGGTTAATTTAGGGTTAGGGTTAATTTAGGGTTAGGGTTAGGGTTAGGGTTAGGGTTAGGGTTAGGGTTAGGGTTAGGGTTAGGGTTAATTTAGGGTTAGGGTTAGGGTTAGGGTTAGGGTTAGGGTTAATTTAGGGTTAGGGTTAATTTAGGGTTAGGGTTAGGGTTAGGGTTAGGGTTAGGGTTAGGGTTAGGGTTAGGGTTAGGGTTAGGGTTAGGGTTAGGGTTAGGGTTAGGGTTAGGGTTAGGGTTAGGGTTAATTTAGGGTTAGGGTTAGGGTTAGGGTTAGGGTTAGGGTTAATTTAGGGTTAGGGTTAATTTAGGGTTAGGGTTAGGGTTAGGGTTAGGGTTAGGGTTAGGGTTAGGGTTAGGGTTAGGGTTAGGGTTAGGGTTAGGGTTAGGGGTAGGGGTAGGGGTAGGGTTAGGGTTAGGGTTAGGGTTAGGGTTAGGGTTAGGGTTAGGGTTAGGGTTAGGGTTAGGGTTAGGGTTAGGGTTAGGGTTAATTTAGGGTTAGGGTTAGGGTTAGGGACGGGCATCGTCAAGAGGCGGCTTAGGGTTAGGGTGTACGATGCCTGCCTGCCTTCGTTCGTTACGTTACGTTACATGAAATGTGATCGTTTCATCGAGAGACCTGCTGTACTATTCTTACGTGCGGCTTCCCGATGAAAAATTGTCAACCTGTAACACTTTTTGACTAGGCTATGGCTTTGGCCGGCCGCCGATGGTCGAGAGACCCGCGGTAACCTGTCCGCGTCTCACGTGCGACATCCCGATGAAAATTTCACCCACGTAAAAAATATTTACCGAGGGTATTGTTTGCCGGCCTGGATGGTCGAGAGACCCGCGGTAGCTCGCCTGCGTCTAACGTGCGGCTTCCCGATGAAAATTTCACCCTTCTAAATTTTTTTTTACCGAGGGTATAGTTTGACGGCCTCGATGGTCGAGAGACCCACGGTAGCCTGCCTGCGTCTATCGTGCGGCTTCCCGATGAAAATTTCACCCTTGTAAATTTTTTTTTACCGAGGGTATAGTTTGAAGGCCTCGATGGTCGAGAGACCCGCGGTAGCCTGTCCGCATCTAACGTGCGGCTTACCGATGAAAATTTCACCCTCGTAAAAAAATTTTACCGAGGGTATAGTTTGACGGCCTCGATGGTCGAGAGACCCGCGGTAGCCTGCCTGCGTCTAACGTGCGGCTGCCCGATGAAAATTTCACCCTCGTAAAATTTTTTTACCGAGGGTATAGTTTGAAGGCCTCGATGGTCGAGAGACCCGCGGTAGCATGTCCGCATCTAACGTGCGGCTTACCGATGAAAATTTCACCCTCGTAAAATTTTTTTACCGAGGGTATAGTTTGACGGCCTCGATGGTCGAGAGACCCGCGGTAGCCTGCCTGCGTCTAACGTGCGGCTGCCCGATGAAAATTTCACCCTCGTAAAATTTTTTTACCGAGGGTATAGTTTGAAGGCCTCGATGGTCGAGAGACCCGCGGTAGCCTGTCCGCGTCTAACGTGCGGCTGACCGATGAAAATTTCACCCTCGTAAAATTTTTTTACCGAGGGTATAGTTTGACGGCCTCGATGGTCGAGAGACCCGCGGTAGCCTGCCTGCGTCTAACGTGCGGCTGCCCGATGAAAATTTCACCCTCGTAAAAATTTTTTACCGAGGGTATAGTTTGAAGGCCTCGATGGTCGAGAGACCCGCGGTAGCCTGTCCGCGTCTAACGTGCGACACCACGATGAAAATTTCACCCTCGTAAAATTTTTTTACCGAGGGTATAGTTTGAAGGCCTCGATGGTCGAGAGACCCGCGGTAGCCTGTCCGCGTCTAACGTGCGACACCACGATGAAAATTTCACCCTCGTAAAATTTTTTTACCGAGGGTATAGTTTGAAGGCCTCGATGGTCGAGAGACCCGCGGTAGCCTGTCCGCGTCTAACGTGCGACACCACGATGAAAATTTCACCCTCGTAAAATTTTTTTACCGAGGGTATAGTTTGCCGGCCTGGATGATCGAGAGACCCGCGGTAGCCTGTCCGCGTCTAACGTGCGACACCGCGATGAAAATTTCACCCTCGTAAAATTTTTTTACCGAGGGTATAGTTTGCCGGCCTGGATGATCGAGAGACCCGCGGTAGCCTGTCCGCGTCCAACGTGCGACACCACGATGAGAATTTCACCCTCGTAAATTTTTTTTACCGAGGGTATAGTTTGCCGGCCTGGATGATCGAGAGACCCGCGGTAGCCTGTCCGCGTCTAACGTGCGACACCACGATGAGAATTTCACCCTCGTAAAATTTTTTTACCGAGGGTATAGTTTGAAGGCCTCGATGGTCGAGAGACCCGCGGTAGCCTGTCCGCGTCTAACGTGCGGCTTCCCGATGAAAATTTCAGCCTTGTAAAATTTTTTTACCGAGGGTATAGTTAGACGGCCTCGATGGTCGAGAGACCCGCGGTAGCCTGCCTGCGTCTAACGTGCGGCTTCCCGATGAACATTTCAGCCTTGTAAATTTTTTTTACCGAGGGTATAGTTAGACGGCCTCGATGGTCGAGAGACCCGCGGTAGCCTGCCTGCGTCTAACGTGCGGCTTCCCGATGAAAATTTCAGCCTTGTGAAATTTTTTTTTACCGAGGGTACAGTTAGACGGCTTCGATGGTCGAGAGACCCGCGGTAGCCTGCCTCGTCTAACGTGCGGCTTCCCGATGAAAATTTCAGCCTCGTAAAATTTTTTTACCGAGGGTATAGTTAGACGGCCTCGATGGTCGAGAGACCCGCGGTAGCCTGTCCGCATCTAACGTGCGGCTTCCCGATGAAGATTTCAGCCTTGTAAATTTTTTTTACCGAGGGTATAGTTAGACGGCCTCGATGGTCGAGAGACCCGCGGTAGCCTGCCTGCGTCTAACGTGCGGCCTTCCCGATGAAAATTTCACCCTTGTAAAAATTTTTTTTTTACCGAGGGTATAGTTTGAAGGCCTCGATGGTCGAGAGACCCGCGGTAGTCTGCCTGCGTCTAACGTGCGCCTTCCCGATGAACATTTCACCCTTGTGAAATTTTTTTTTACCGAGGGTATAGTTTGAAGGCCTCGATGGTCGAGAGACCCGCGGTAGCCTGCCTCGTCTAACGTGCGGCTTCCCGATGAACATTTCAGCCTTGTGAATTTTTTTTACCGAGGGTATAGTTAGACGGCCTCGATGGTCGAGAGACCCGCGGTAGCCTGCCTGCGTCTATCGTGCGGCTTCCCGATGAAAATTTCAGCCTTGTAAATTTTTTTTACCGAGGGTGTAGTCAGACGGCCTTCGATGGTCGAGAGACCCGCAGTAGCTTGCCTGCGTCTACCGTACGGCTTCCCGATGAACATTTCAGCCTTGTAATTTTTTTTTACCGAGGGTATAGTCAGACGGCCTTCGATGGTCGAGAGACCCGCGGTAGCTTGCCTGCGTCTAACGTACGGCTTCCCGATGAACATTTCAGCCTTGTAAAATTTTTTTACCGAGGGTGTAGTCAGACGGCCTTCGATGGTCGAGAGACCCGCAGTAGCTTGCCTGCGTCTACCGTACGGCTTCCCGATGAACATTTCAGCCTTGTAATTTTTTTTTACCGAGGGTATAGTCAGACGGCCTCGATGGTCGAGAGACCCGCGGTAGCCTGTCCGCGTCTAACGTGCGGCTTCCCGATGAACATTTCACCCTCGTAAAATTTTTTTTACCGAGGGTATACTTTGCCGGCCTGGACGATCGAGAGACCCGCGGTAGCCTGTCCGCGTCTAACGTGCGACACCACGATGAAAATTTCACCCTCGTAAAAAATTTTTACCGAGGGTATAGTTTGCCGGCCTGGATGATCGAGAGACCCGCGGTAGCCTGTCCGCGTCTAACGTGCGACACCACGATGAAAATTTCACCCTCGTAAAAAATTTTTACCGAGGGTATAGTTTGCCGGCCTGGATGATCGAGAGACCCGCGGTAGCCTGTCCGCGTCTAACGTGCGACACCACGATGAAAATTTCACCCTCGTAAAAAATTTTTACCGAGGGTATAGTTTGCCGGCCTGGATGATCGAGAGACCCGCGGTAGCCTGTCCGCGTCTAACGTGCGACACCACGATGAAAATTTCACCCTCGTAAAATTTTTTTACCGAGGGTATAGTTTGCCGGCCTGGATGATCGAGAGACCCGCGGTAGCCTGTCCGCGTCTAACGTGCGACACCACGATGAAAATTTCACCCTCGTAAAATTTTTTTACCGAGGGTATAGTTTGCCGGCCTGGATGATCGAGAGACCCGCGGTAGCCTGTCCGCGTCTAACGTGCGACACCACGATGAAAATTTCACCCTCGTAAAAATTTTTTACCGAGGGTATAGTTTGCCGGCCTGGATGATCGAGAGACCCGCGGTAGCCTGTCCGCGTCTAACGTGCGACACCACGATGAAAATTTCACCCTCGTAAAAAATTTTTACCGAGGGTATAGTTTGCCGGCCTGGATGATCGAGAGACCCGCGGTAGCCTGTCCGCGTCTAACGTGCGACACCACGATGAAAATTTCACCCTCGTCAAAAATTTTTACCGAGGGTATAGTTTGCCGGCCTGGATGATCGAGAGACCCGCGGTAGCCTGTCCGCGTCTAACGTGCGACACCACGATGAAAATTTCACCCTCGTGAAAAATTTTTACCGAGGGTATAGTTTGCCGGCCTGGATGATCGAGAGACCCGCGG
The DNA here is from genome assembly GCF_036588685.1 of Mytilus trossulus. Lineage (NCBI taxonomy): Eukaryota > Metazoa > Mollusca > Bivalvia > Mytilida > Mytilidae > Mytilus > Mytilus trossulus. The sequence goes on from NW_026963537.1 coordinate 18,726, forward strand.
TAGCCTGTCCGCGTCTAACGTGCGACACCACGATGAAAATTTCACCCTGGTAAATTTTTTTTACCGAGGGTATAGTTTGCCGGCCTCGATGGTCGAGAGACCCGCGGTAGCCTGCCTGCGTCTAACGTGCGGCTTCCCGATGAAAATTTCACCCTTGTAAAAAAAAATTTACCGAGGGTATAGTTAGACGGCCTTCGATGGTCGAGAGACCCGCGGTAGCCTGTCCGCATCTAACGTGCGGCTTCCCGATGAAAATTTCACCCACGTAAATTTTTTTTTTTACCGAGGGTATAGTTAGACGGCCTCGATGGTCGAGAGACCCGCGGTAGCTTGCCTGCGTCTAACGTGCGGCTTCCCGATGAAAATTTCACCCTTGTAAAAAACATTTACCGAGGGTATAGTTAGACGGCCTCGATGGTCGAGAGACCCGCGGTAGCCTGTCCGCATCTAACGTGCGGCTTCCCGATGAAAATGTCACCCTCGTAAATTTTTTTTACCGAGGGTATAGTTAGACGGCCTCGATGATCGAGAGACCCGCGGTAGCTTGCCTGCGTCTAACGTGCGGCTTCCCGATGAAAATTTCACCCTTGTAAATTTATTTTACCGAGGGTATAGTTAGACGGCCTCGATGGTCGAGAGACCCGCGGTAGCTTGCCTGCGTCTAACGTGCGGCTTCCCGATGAAAATTTCACCCTTGTAAAAAAAATTTACCGAGGGTATAGTTAGACGGCCTCGATGGTCGAGAGACCCGCGGTAGCCTGTCCGCATCTAACGTGCGGCTTCCCGATGAAAATGTCACCCTCGTAAAATTTTTTTACCGAGGGTATAGTTAGACGGCCTCGATGATCGAGAGACCCGCGGTAGCCTGTCCGCGTCTAACGTGCGACACCACGATGAAAATTTCACCCTCGTAAAAATTTTTTTACCGAGGGTATAGTTTGCCGGCCTTGATGATCGAGAGACCCGCGGTAGCCTGTCTGCATCCAACGTGCGACACCACGATGAAACGTTCACCCCCGTAAAAACTTTTTACCGAGGGTATAGTTTGCCGGCCTTGATGATCGAGAGACCCGCGGTAGCCTTGTCCGCGTCTAACGTGCGACACCACGATGAAAATTTCACCCTCGTAAAAATTTTTTACCGAAGGTATAGTTTGCCGGCCTTGATGATCGAGAGACCCGAGGTAGCCTGTCCGCGTCTAACGTGCGACACCACGATGAGAATTTCACCCTCGTAAATTTTTTTTACCGAGGGTATACTTTGCCGGCCTCGATG
>NW_026963538.1:0-33248 GCF_036588685.1 Mytilus trossulus
TTACAACAATGAGTAAAACTATACAATACATAACATAAAATAATATAGAAAAAGTATTAGAGAATATTTTACTGGGGCTGTTTCTCAGACTATAGAAGGAGCTATTTTTCTATTTTAATTTTCTCCCCGAAATGGGGAGTGAGCCGATCCTGGAGGTACTGCAATACCAGGCCAACTCGTGGCAAGAGCGGTGCAAGCACCTAACATCTCACCTAGTTGCAAAAATCAGTTTAATATCGAAGTACCCACATGGGGTACGTATCAGATATTAAGCTGATAAGAACAGATACTACACTTTGATCTTAGCCAAAAGGCCGAGAAGCGATACTCAAATGTTTCCGAGTTTCCAAAGCCTATAAATCCTATGTCTTACTCAGACACGGTGTTTTAATTTTAAAACAAGCTACACAAATTTTGCAAATGTATATACAAAAAGCACACGAAACACGAGATCTTGCTTTGCTTTAATTACCCAACAGCATGAAACGATTTCTGCATGACAAAACTGGTGTGAAAATAAAAAAAGCGGCTTGTGAAATACGGCAAGTCGCAATAAAAGGGAGAATGCATTTTTAAACGTATGTCATACGTATACGTATTCGTATTTAATCTTAATCGAACAAAACAACATGACAATTTTAATTCATTCTATGTCCGACGAACGCAGATTTCAAAGCCTTGAAAATTTCATTGATCACAAAATAAATTCAACGCTTTTTCACAATCAGCACGGACTTTTCACTCTGTCGTTTAAATAAAAAACACACAAACAGTTCATCTGTTCTATTTTTAAAGGAATTAACCGGTACAGCTATGTTTAAATTAATTTTAAAAGGAGGAAAAAACTTACCGGCCGACTGTAGTTTCCATCGTTTGCCCTCGTTCTGAGGCGACGTCGCTATTAACGATGATTGAAACAGTAGAAGGGGACGTAATTATTTTCCCCGCGTTTTTCCGTAACGCTAAAAATTTATATAGAGTTTGTTTTAAAGGAACGAGAATACATTATTACACTGACATATGCTGTTATGAATACAAGCGAGAGAGAAAAAGAGAAAAAAAAAAAACCATCACATTATTAGAAAAGAAAAAAATACTTTTCAGAGAACAGACATAAAAAAATAAAATAATATGCGATTTATTTTACATGCGCGAGAAGTAGAATTAATTTACAACAATGAGTAAAACTATACAATACATAACATAAAATAATATAGAAAAAGTATTAGAGAATATTTTAACTGGGGCTGTTTCTCAGACTATAGAAGGAGCTATTTTTCTATTTTAATTTTCTCCCCGAAATGGGGAGTGAGCCGATCCTGGAGGTACTGCAATACCAGGCCAACTCGTGGCAAGAGCGGTGCAAGCACCTAACATCTCACCTAGTTGCAAAAATCAGTTTAATATCGAAGTACCCACATGGGGTACGTATCAGATATTAAGCTGATAAGAACAGATACTACACTTTGATCTTAGCCAAAAGGCCGAGAAGCGATACTCAAATGTTTCCGAGTTTCCAAAGCCTATAAATCCTATGTCTTACTCAGACACGGTGTTTTAATTTTAAAACAAGCTACACAAATTTTGCAAATGTATATACAAAAGCACACGAAACACGAGATCTTGCTTTGCTTTAATTACCCAACAGCATGAAACGATTTCTGCATGACAAAACTGGTGTGAAAATAAAAAAAGCGGCTTGTGAAATACGGCAAGTCGCAATAAAAGGGAGAATGCATTTTTAAACGTATGTCATACGTATACGTATTCGTATTTAATCTTAATCGAACAAAACAACATGACAATTTTAATTCATTCTATGTCCGACGAACGCAGATTTCAAAGCCTTGAAAATTTCATTGATCACAAAATAAATTCAACGCTTTTTCACAATCAGCACGGACTTTTCACTCTGTCGTTTAAATAAAAAACACACAAACAGTTCATCTGTTCTATTTTTTAAAGGAATTAACCGGTACAGCTATGTTTAAATTAATTTTAAAAGGAGGAAAAAACTTACCGGCCGACTGTAGTTTCCATCGTTTGCCCTCGTTCTGAGGCGACGTCGCTATTAACGATGATTGAAACAGTAGAAGGGGACGTAATTATTTTCCCCGCGTTTTTCCGTAACGCTAAAAATTTATATAGAGTTTGTTTTAAAGGAACGAGAATACATTATTACACTGACATATGCTGTTATGAATACAAGCGAGAGAGAAAAAGAGAAAAAAAAAAAACCATCACATTATTAGAAAAGAAAAAAATACTTTTCAGAGAACAGACATAAAAAAATAAAATAATATGCGATTTATTTTACATGCGCGAGAAGTAGAATTAATTTACAACAATGAGTAAAACTATACAATACATAACATAAAATAATATAGAAAAAGTATTAGAGAATATTTTACTGGGGCTGTTTCTCAGACTATAGAAGGAGCTATTTTTCTATTTTAATTTTCTCCCCGAAATGGGGAGTGAGCCGATCCTGGAGGTACTGCAATACCAGGCCAACTCGTGGCAAGAGCGGTGCAAGCACCTAACATCTCACCTAGTTGCAAAAATCAGTTTAATATCGAAGTACCCACATGGGGTACGTATCAGATATTAAGCTGATAAGAACAGATACTACACTTTGATCTTAGCCAAAAGGCCGAGAAGCGATACTCAAATGTTTCCGAGTTTCCAAAGCCTATAAATCCTATGTCTTACTCAGACACGGTGTTTTAATTTTAAAACAAGCTACACAAATTTTGCAAATGTATATACAAAAAGCACACGAAACACGAGATCTTGCTTTGCTTTAATTACCCAACAGCATGAAACGATTTCTGCATGACAAAACTGGTGTGAAAATAAAAAAAGCGGCTTGTGAAATACGGCAAGTCGCAATAAAAGGGAGAATGCATTTTTAAACGTATGTCATACGTATACGTATTCGTATTTAATCTTAATCGAACAAAACAACATGACAATTTTAATTCATTCTATGTCCGACGAACGCAGATTTCAAAGCCTTGAAAATTTCATTGATCACAAAATAAATTCAACGCTTTTTCACAATCAGCACGGACTTTTCACTCTGTCGTTTAAATAAAAAACACACAAACAGTTCATCTGTTCTATTTTTTAAAGGAATTAACCGGTACAGCTATGTTTAAATTAATTTTAAAAGGAGGAAAAAACTTACCGGCCGACTGTAGTTTCCATCGTTTGCCCTCGTTCTGAGGCGACGTCGCTATTAACGATGATTGAAACAGTAGAAGGGGACGTAATTATTTTCCCCGCGTTTTTCCGTAACGCTAAAAATTTATATAGAGTTTGTTTTAAAGGAACGAGAATACATTATTACACTGACATATGCTGTTATGAATACAAGCGAGAGAGAAAAAGAGAAAAAAAAAAAACCATCACATTATTAGAAAAGAAAAAAATACTTTTCAGAGAACAGACATAAAAAAATAAAATAATATGCGATTTATTTTACATGCGCGAGAAGTAGAATTAATTTACAACAATGAGTAAAACTATACAATACATAACATAAAATAATATAGAAAAAGTATTAGAGAATATTTTACTGGGGCTGTTTCTCAGACTATAGAAGGAGCTATTTTTCTATTTTAATTTTCTCCCCGAAATGGGGAGTGAGCCGATCCTGGAGGTACTGCAATACCAGGCCAACTCGTGGCAAGAGCGGTGCAAGCACCTAACATCTCACCTAGTTGCAAAAATCAGTTTAATATCGAAGTACCCACATGGGGTACGTATCAGATATTAAGCTGATAAGAACAGATACTACACTTTGATCTTAGCCAAAAGGCCGAGAAGCGATACTCAAATGTTTCCGAGTTTCCAAAGCCTATAAATCCTATGTCTTACTCAGACACGGTGTTTTAATTTTAAAACAAGCTACACAAATTTTGCAAATGTATATACAAAAAGCACACGAAACACGAGATCTTGCTTTGCTTTAATTACCCAACAGCATGAAACGATTTCTGCATGACAAAACTGGTGTGAAAATAAAAAAAGCGGCTTGTGAAATACGGCAAGTCGCAATAAAAGGGAGAATGCATTTTTAAACGTATGTCATACGTATACGTATTCGTATTTAATCTTAATCGAACAAAACAACATGACAATTTTAATTCATTCTATGTCCGACGAACGCAGATTTCAAAGCCTTGAAAATTTCATTGATCACAAAATAAATTCAACGCTTTTTCACAATCAGCACGGACTTTTCACTCTGTCGTTTAAATAAAAAACACACAAACAGTTCATCTGTTCTATTTTTTAAAGGAATTAACCGGTACAGCTATGTTTAAATTAATTTTAAAAGGAGGAAAAAACTTACCGGCCGACTGTAGTTTCCATCGTTTGCCCTCGTTCTGAGGCGACGTCGCTATTAACGATGATTGAAACAGTAGAAGGGGACGTAATTATTTTCCCCGCGTTTTTCCGTAACGCTAAAAATTTATATAGAGTTTGTTTTAAAGGAACGAGAATACATTATTACACTGACATATGCTGTTATGAATACAAGCGAGAGAGAAAAAGAGAAAAAAAAAAAACCATCACATTATTAGAAAAGAAAAAAATACTTTTCAGAGAACAGACATAAAAAAATAAAATAATATGCGATTTATTTTACATGCGCGAGAAGTAGAATTAATTTACAACAATGAGTAAAACTATACAATACATAACATAAAATAATATAGAAAAAGTATTAGAGAATATTTTACTGGGGCTGTTTCTCAGACTATAGAAGGAGCTATTTTTCTATTTTAATTTTCTCCCCGAAATGGGGAGTGAGCCGATCCTGGAGGTACTGCAATACCAGGCCAACTCGTGGCAAGAGCGGTGCAAGCACCTAACATCTCACCTAGTTGCAAAAATCAGTTTAATATCGAAGTACCCACATGGGGTACGTATCAGATATTAAGCTGATAAGAACAGATACTACACTTTGATCTTAGCCAAAAGGCCGAGAAGCGATACTCAAATGTTTCCGAGTTTCCAAAGCCTATAAATCCTATGTCTTACTCAGACACGGTGTTTTAATTTTAAAACAAGCTACACAAATTTTGCAAATGTATATACAAAAAGCACACGAAACACGAGATCTTGCTTTGCTTTAATTACCCAACAGCATGAAACGATTTCTGCATGACAAAACTGGTGTGAAAATAAAAAAAGCGGCTTGTGAAATACGGCAAGTCGCAATAAAAGGGAGAATGCATTTTTAAACGTATGTCATACGTATACGTATTCGTATTTAATCTTAATCGAACAAAACAACATGACAATTTTAATTCATTCTATGTCCGACGAACGCAGATTTCAAAGCCTTGAAAATTTCATTGATCACAAAATAAATTCAACGCTTTTTCACAATCAGCACGGACTTTTCACTCTGTCGTTTAAATAAAAAACACACAAACAGTTCATCTGTTCTATTTTTTAAAGGAATTAACCGGTACAGCTATGTTTAAATTAATTTTAAAAGGAGGAAAAAACTTACCGGCCGACTGTAGTTTCCATCGTTTGCCCTCGTTCTGAGGCGACGTCGCTATTAACGATGATTGAAACAGTAGAAGGGGACGTAATTATTTTCCCCGCGTTTTTCCGTAACGCTAAAAATTTATATAGAGTTTGTTTTAAAGGAACGAGAATACATTATTACACTGACATATGCTGTTATGAATACAAGCGAGAGAGAAAAAGAGAAAAAAAAAAAACCATCACATTATTAGAAAAGAAAAAAATACTTTTCAGAGAACAGACATAAAAAAATAAAATAATATGCGATTTATTTTACATGCGCGAGAAGTAGAATTAATTTACAACAATGAGTAAAACTATACAATACATAACATAAAATAATATAGAAAAAGTATTAGAGAATATTTTACTGGGGCTGTTTCTCAGACTATAGAAGGAGCTATTTTTCTATTTTAATTTTCTCCCCGAAATGGGGAGTGAGCCGATCCTGGAGGTACTGCAATACCAGGCCAACTCGTGGCAAGAGCGGTGCAAGCACCTAACATCTCACCTAGTTGCAAAAATCAGTTTAATATCGAAGTACCCACATGGGGTACGTATCAGATATTAAGCTGATAAGAACAGATACTACACTTTGATCTTAGCCAAAAGGCCGAGAAGCGATACTCAAATGTTTCCGAGTTTCCAAAGCCTATAAATCCTATGTCTTACTCAGACACGGTGTTTTAATTTTAAAACAAGCTACACAAATTTTGCAAATGTATATACAAAAAGCACACGAAACACGAGATCTTGCTTTGCTTTAATTACCCAACAGCATGAAACGATTTCTGCATGACAAAACTGGTGTGAAAATAAAAAAAGCGGCTTGTGAAATACGGCAAGTCGCAATAAAAGGGAGAATGCATTTTTAAACGTATGTCATACGTATACGTATTCGTATTTAATCTTAATCGAACAAAACAACATGACAATTTTAATTCATTCTATGTCCGACGAACGCAGATTTCAAAGCCTTGAAAATTTCATTGATCACAAAATAAATTCAACGCTTTTTCACAATCAGCACGGACTTTTCACTCTGTCGTTTAAATAAAAAACACACAAACAGTTCATCTGTTCTATTTTTTAAAGGAATTAACCGGTACAGCTATGTTTAAATTAATTTTAAAAGGAGGAAAAAACTTACCGGCCGACTGTAGTTTCCATCGTTTGCCCTCGTTCTGAGGCGACGTCGCTATTAACGATGATTGAAACAGTAGAAGGGGACGTAATTATTTTCCCCGCGTTTTTCCGTAACGCTAAAAATTTATATAGAGTTTGTTTTAAAGGAACGAGAATACATTATTACACTGACATATGCTGTTATGAATACAAGCGAGAGAGAAAAAGAGAAAAAAAAAAAACCATCACATTATTAGAAAAGAAAAAAATACTTTTCAGAGAACAGACATAAAAAAATAAAATAATATGCGATTTATTTTACATGCGCGAGAAGTAGAATTAATTTACAACAATGAGTAAAACTATACAATACATAACATAAAATAATATAGAAAAAGTATTAGAGAATATTTTACTGGGGCTGTTTCTCAGACTATAGAAGGAGCTATTTTTCTATTTTAATTTTCTCCCCGAAATGGGGAGTGAGCCGATCCTGGAGGTACTGCAATACCAGGCCAACTCGTGGCAAGAGCGGTGCAAGCACCTAACATCTCACCTAGTTGCAAAAATCAGTTTAATATCGAAGTACCCACATGGGGTACGTATCAGATATTAAGCTGATAAGAACAGATACTACACTTTGATCTTAGCCAAAAGGCCGAGAAGCGATACTCAAATGTTTCCGAGTTTCCAAAGCCTATAAATCCTATGTCTTACTCAGACACGGTGTTTTAATTTTAAAACAAGCTACACAAATTTTGCAAATGTATATACAAAAAGCACACGAAACACGAGATCTTGCTTTGCTTTAATTACCCAACAGCATGAAACGATTTCTGCATGACAAAACTGGTGTGAAAATAAAAAAAGCGGCTTGTGAAATACGGCAAGTCGCAATAAAAGGGAGAATGCATTTTTAAACGTATGTCATACGTATACGTATTCGTATTTAATCTTAATCGAACAAAACAACATGACAATTTTAATTCATTCTATGTCCGACGAACGCAGATTTCAAAGCCTTGAAAATTTCATTGATCACAAAATAAATTCAACGCTTTTTCACAATCAGCACGGACTTTTCACTCTGTCGTTTAAATAAAAAACACACAAACAGTTCATCTGTTCTATTTTTTAAAGGAATTAACCGGTACAGCTATGTTTAAATTAATTTTAAAAGGAGGAAAAAACTTACCGGCCGACTGTAGTTTCCATCGTTTGCCCTCGTTCTGAGGCGACGTCGCTATTAACGATGATTGAAACAGTAGAAGGGGACGTAATTATTTTCCCCGCGTTTTTCCGTAACGCTAAAAATTTATATAGAGTTTGTTTTAAAGGAACGAGAATACATTATTACACTGACATATGCTGTTATGAATACAAGCGAGAGAGAAAAAGAGAAAAAAAAAAAACCATCACATTATTAGAAAAGAAAAAAATACTTTTCAGAGAACAGACATAAAAAAATAAAATAATATGCGATTTATTTTACATGCGCGAGAAGTAGAATTAATTTACAACAATGAGTAAAACTATACAATACATAACATAAAATAATATAGAAAAAGTATTAGAGAATATTTTACTGGGGCTGTTTCTCAGACTATAGAAGGAGCTATTTTTCTATTTTAATTTTCTCCCCGAAATGGGGAGTGAGCCGATCCTGGAGGTACTGCAATACCAGGCCAACTCGTGGCAAGAGCGGTGCAAGCACCTAACATCTCACCTAGTTGCAAAAATCAGTTTAATATCGAAGTACCCACATGGGGTACGTATCAGATATTAAGCTGATAAGAACAGATACTACACTTTGATCTTAGCCAAAAGGCCGAGAAGCGATACTCAAATGTTTCCGAGTTTCCAAAGCCTATAAATCCTATGTCTTACTCAGACACGGTGTTTTAATTTTAAAACAAGCTACACAAATTTTGCAAATGTATATACAAAAAGCACACGAAACACGAGATCTTGCTTTGCTTTAATTACCCAACAGCATGAAACGATTTCTGCATGACAAAACTGGTGTGAAAATAAAAAAAGCGGCTTGTGAAATACGGCAAGTCGCAATAAAAGGGAGAATGCATTTTTAAACGTATGTCATACGTATACGTATTCGTATTTAATCTTAATCGAACAAAACAACATGACAATTTTAATTCATTCTATGTCCGACGAACGCAGATTTCAAAGCCTTGAAAATTTCATTGATCACAAAATAAATTCAACGCTTTTTCACAATCAGCACGGACTTTTCACTCTGTCGTTTAAATAAAAAACACACAAACAGTTCATCTGTTCTATTTTTTAAAGGAATTAACCGGTACAGCTATGTTTAAATTAATTTTAAAAGGAGGAAAAAACTTACCGGCCGACTGTAGTTTCCATCGTTTGCCCTCGTTCTGAGGCGACGTCGCTATTAACGATGATTGAAACAGTAGAAGGGGACGTAATTATTTTCCCCGCGTTTTTCCGTAACGCTAAAAATTTATATAGAGTTTGTTTTAAAGGAACGAGAATACATTATTACACTGACATATGCTGTTATGAATACAAGCGAGAGAGAAAAAGAGAAAAAAAAAAAACCATCACATTATTAGAAAAGAAAAAAATACTTTTCAGAGAACAGACATAAAAAAATAAAATAATATGCGATTTATTTTACATGCGCGAGAAGTAGAATTAATTTACAACAATGAGTAAAACTATACAATACATAACATAAAATAATATAGAAAAAGTATTAGAGAATATTTTACTGGGGCTGTTTCTCAGACTATAGAAGGAGCTATTTTTCTATTTTAATTTTCTCCCCGAAATGGGGAGTGAGCCGATCCTGGAGGTACTGCAATACCAGGCCAACTCGTGGCAAGAGCGGTGCAAGCACCTAACATCTCACCTAGTTGCAAAAATCAGTTTAATATCGAAGTACCCACATGGGGTACGTATCAGATATTAAGCTGATAAGAACAGATACTACACTTTGATCTTAGCCAAAAGGCCGAGAAGCGATACTCAAATGTTTCCGAGTTTCCAAAGCCTATAAATCCTATGTCTTACTCAGACACGGTGTTTTAATTTTAAAACAAGCTACACAAATTTTGCAAATGTATATACAAAAAGCACACGAAACACGAGATCTTGCTTTGCTTTAATTACCCAACAGCATGAAACGATTTCTGCATGACAAAACTGGTGTGAAAATAAAAAAAGCGGCTTGTGAAATACGGCAAGTCGCAATAAAAGGGAGAATGCATTTTTAAACGTATGTCATACGTATACGTATTCGTATTTAATCTTAATCGAACAAAACAACATGACAATTTTAATTCATTCTATGTCCGACGAACGCAGATTTCAAAGCCTTGAAAATTTCATTGATCACAAAATAAATTCAACGCTTTTTCACAATCAGCACGGACTTTTCACTCTGTCGTTTAAATAAAAAACACACAAACAGTTCATCTGTTCTATTTTTTAAAGGAATTAACCGGTACAGCTATGTTTAAATTAATTTTAAAAGGAGGAAAAAACTTACCGGCCGACTGTAGTTTCCATCGTTTGCCCTCGTTCTGAGGCGACGTCGCTATTAACGATGATTGAAACAGTAGAAGGGGACGTAATTATTTTCCCCGCGTTTTTCCGTAACGCTAAAAATTTATATAGAGTTTGTTTTAAAGGAACGAGAATACATTATTACACTGACATATGCTGTTATGAATACAAGCGAGAGAGAAAAAGAGAAAAAAAAAAAACCATCACATTATTAGAAAAGAAAAAAATACTTTTCAGAGAACAGACATAAAAAAATAAAATAATATGCGATTTATTTTACATGCGCGAGAAGTAGAATTAATTTACAACAATGAGTAAAACTATACAATACATAACATAAAATAATATAGAAAAAGTATTAGAGAATATTTTACTGGGGCTGTTTCTCAGACTATAGAAGTAGCTATTTTTCTATTTTAATTTTCTCCCCGAAATGGGGAGTGAGCCGATCCTGGAGGTACTGCAATACCAGGCCAACTCGTGGCAAGAGCGGTGCAAGCACCTAACATCTCACCTAGTTGCAAAAATCAGTTTAATATCGAAGTACCCACATGGGGTACGTATCAGATATTAAGCTGATAAGAACAGATACTACACTTTGATCTTAGCCAAAAGGCCGAGAAGCGATACTCAAATGTTTCCGAGTTTCCAAAGCCTATAAATCCTATGTCTTACTCAGACACGGTGTTTTAATTTTAAAACAAGCTACACAAATTTTGCAAATGTATATACAAAAAGCACACGAAACACGAGATCTTGCTTTGCTTTAATTACCCAACAGCATGAAACGATTTCTGCATGACAAAACTGGTGTGAAAATAAAAAAAGCGGCTTGTGAAATACGGCAAGTCGCAATAAAAGGGAGAATGCATTTTTAAACGTATGTCATACGTATACGTATTCGTATTTAATCTTAATCGAACAAAACAACATGACAATTTTAATTCATTCTATGTCCGACGAACGCAGATTTCAAAGCCTTGAAAATTTCATTGATCACAAAATAAATTCAACGCTTTTTCACAATCAGCACGGACTTTTCACTCTGTCGTTTAAATAAAAAACACACAAACAGTTCATCTGTTCTATTTTTTAAAGGAATTAACCGGTACAGCTATGTTTAAATTAATTTTAAAAGGAGGAAAAAACTTACCGGCCGACTGTAGTTTCCATCGTTTGCCCTCGTTCTGAGGCGACGTCGCTATTAACGATGATTGAAACAGTAGAAGGGGACGTAATTATTTTCCCCGCGTTTTTCCGTAACGCTAAAAATTTATATAGAGTTTGTTTTAAAGGAACGAGAATACATTATTACACTGACATATGCTGTTATGAATACAAGCGAGAGAGAAAAAGAGAAAAAAAAAAAACCATCACATTATTAGAAAAGAAAAAAATACTTTTCAGAGAACAGACATAAAAAAATAAAATAATATGCGATTTATTTTACATGCGCGAGAAGTAGAATTAATTTACAACAATGAGTAAAACTATACAATACATAACATAAAATAATATAGAAAAAGTATTAGAGAATATTTTACTGGGGCTGTTTCTCAGACTATAGAAGGAGCTATTTTTCTATTTTAATTTTCTCCCCGAAATGGGGAGTGAGCCGATCCTGGAGGTACTGCAATACCAGGCCAACTCGTGGCAAGAGCGGTGCAAGCACCTAACATCTCACCTAGTTGCAAAAATCAGTTTAATATCGAAGTACCCACATGGGGTACGTATCAGATATTAAGCTGATAAGAACAGATACTACACTTTGATCTTAGCCAAAAGGCCGAGAAGCGATACTCAAATGTTTCCGAGTTTCCAAAGCCTATAAATCCTATGTCTTACTCAGACACGGTGTTTTAATTTTAAAACAAGCTACACAAATTTTGCAAATGTATATACAAAAAGCACACGAAACACGAGATCTTGCTTTGCTTTAATTACCCAACAGCATGAAACGATTTCTGCATGACAAAACTGGTGTGAAAATAAAAAAAGCGGCTTGTGAAATACGGCAAGTCGCAATAAAAGGGAGAATGCATTTTTAAACGTATGTCATACGTATACGTATTCGTATTTAATCTTAATCGAACAAAACAACATGACAATTTTAATTCATTCTATGTCCGACGAACGCAGATTTCAAAGCCTTGAAAATTTCATTGATCACAAAATAAATTCAACGCTTTTTCACAATCAGCACGGACTTTTCACTCTGTCGTTTAAATAAAAAACACACAAACAGTTCATCTGTTCTATTTTTTAAAGGAATTAACCGGTACAGCTATGTTTAAATTAATTTTAAAAGGAGGAAAAAACTTACCGGCCGACTGTAGTTTCCATCGTTTGCCCTCGTTCTGAGGCGACGTCGCTATTAACGATGATTGAAACAGTAGAAGGGGACGTAATTATTTTCCCCGCGTTTTTCCGTAACGCTAAAAATTTATATAGAGTTTGTTTTAAAGGAACGAGAATACATTATTACACTGACATATGCTGTTATGAATACAAGCGAGAGAGAAAAAGAGAAAAAAAAAAAACCATCACATTATTAGAAAAGAAAAAAATACTTTTCAGAGAACAGACATAAAAAAATAAAATAATATGCGATTTATTTTACATGCGCGAGAAGTAGAATTAATTTACAACAATGAGTAAAACTATACAATACATAACATAAAATAATATAGAAAAAGTATTAGAGAATATTTTACTGGGGCTGTTTCTCAGACTATAGAAGGAGCTATTTTTCTATTTTAATTTTCTCCCCGAAATGGGGAGTGAGCCGATCCTGGAGGTACTGCAATACCAGGCCAACTCGTGGCAAGAGCGGTGCAAGCACCTAACATCTCACCTAGTTGCAAAAATCAGTTTAATATCGAAGTACCCACATGGGGTACGTATCAGATATTAAGCTGATAAGAACAGATACTACACTTTGATCTTAGCCAAAAGGCCGAGAAGCGATACTCAAATGTTTCCGAGTTTCCAAAGCCTATAAATCCTATGTCTTACTCAGACACGGTGTTTTAATTTTAAAACAAGCTACACAAATTTTGCAAATGTATATACAAAAAGCACACGAAACACGAGATCTTGCTTTGCTTTAATTACCCAACAGCATGAAACGATTTCTGCATGACAAAACTGGTGTGAAAATAAAAAAAGCGGCTTGTGAAATACGGCAAGTCGCAATAAAAGGGAGAATGCATTTTTAAACGTATGTCATACGTATACGTATTCGTATTTAATCTTAATCGAACAAAACAACATGACAATTTTAATTCATTCTATGTCCGACGAACGCAGATTTCAAAGCCTTGAAAATTTCATTGATCACAAAATAAATTCAACGCTTTTTCACAATCAGCACGGACTTTTCACTCTGTCGTTTAAATAAAAAACACACAAACAGTTCATCTGTTCTATTTTTTAAAGGAATTAACCGGTACAGCTATGTTTAAATTAATTTTAAAAGGAGGAAAAAACTTACCGGCCGACTGTAGTTTCCATCGTTTGCCCTCGTTCTGAGGCGACGTCGCTATTAACGATGATTGAAACAGTAGAAGGGGACGTAATTATTTTCCCCGCGTTTTTCCGTAACGCTAAAAATTTATATAGAGTTTGTTTTAAAGGAACGAGAATACATTATTACACTGACATATGCTGTTATGAATACAAGCGAGAGAGAAAAAGAGAAAAAAAAAAAACCATCACATTATTAGAAAAGAAAAAAATACTTTTCAGAGAACAGACATAAAAAAATAAAATAATATGCGATTTATTTTACATGCGCGAGAAGTAGAATTAATTTACAACAATGAGTAAAACTATACAATACATAACATAAAATAATATAGAAAAAGTATTAGAGAATATTTTACTGGGGCTGTTTCTCAGACTATAGAAGGAGCTATTTTTCTATTTTAATTTTCTCCCCGAAATGGGGAGTGAGCCGATCCTGGAGGTACTGCAATACCAGGCCAACTCGTGGCAAGAGCGGTGCAAGCACCTAACATCTCACCTAGTTGCAAAAATCAGTTTAATATCGAAGTACCCACATGGGGTACGTATCAGATATTAAGCTGATAAGAACAGATACTACACTTTGATCTTAGCCAAAAGGCCGAGAAGCGATACTCAAATGTTTCCGAGTTTCCAAAGCCTATAAATCCTATGTCTTACTCAGACACGGTGTTTTAATTTTAAAACAAGCTACACAAATTTTGCAAATGTATATACAAAAAGCACACGAAACACGAGATCTTGCTTTGCTTTAATTACCCAACAGCATGAAACGATTTCTGCATGACAAAACTGGTGTGAAAATAAAAAAAGCGGCTTGTGAAATACGGCAAGTCGCAATAAAAGGGAGAATGCATTTTTAAACGTATGTCATACGTATACGTATTCGTATTTAATCTTAATCGAACAAAACAACATGACAATTTTAATTCATTCTATGTCCGACGAACGCAGATTTCAAAGCCTTGAAAATTTCATTGATCACAAAATAAATTCAACGCTTTTTCACAATCAGCACGGACTTTTCACTCTGTCGTTTAAATAAAAAACACACAAACAGTTCATCTGTTCTATTTTTTAAAGGAATTAACCGGTACAGCTATGTTTAAATTAATTTTAAAAGGAGGAAAAAACTTACCGGCCGACTGTAGTTTCCATCGTTTGCCCTCGTTCTGAGGCGACGTCGCTATTAACGATGATTGAAACAGTAGAAGGGGACGTAATTATTTTCCCCGCGTTTTTCCGTAACGCTAAAAATTTATATAGAGTTTGTTTTAAAGGAACGAGAATACATTATTACACTGACATATGCTGTTATGAATACAAGCGAGAGAGAAAAAGAGAAAAAAAAAAAACCATCACATTATTAGAAAAGAAAAAAATACTTTTCAGAGAACAGACATAAAAAAATAAAATAATATGCGATTTATTTTACATGCGCGAGAAGTAGAATTAATTTACAACAATGAGTAAAACTATACAATACATAACATAAAATAATATAGAAAAAGTATTAGAGAATATTTTACTGGGGCTGTTTCTCAGACTATAGAAGGAGCTATTTTTCTATTTTAATTTTCTCCCCGAAATGGGGAGTGAGCCGATCCTGGAGGTACTGCAATACCAGGCCAACTCGTGGCAAGAGCGGTGCAAGCACCTAACATCTCACCTAGTTGCAAAAATCAGTTTAATATCGAAGTACCCACATGGGGTACGTATCAGATATTAAGCTGATAAGAACAGATACTACACTTTGATCTTAGCCAAAAGGCCGAGAAGCGATACTCAAATGTTTCCGAGTTTCCAAAGCCTATAAATCCTATGTCTTACTCAGACACGGTGTTTTAATTTTAAAACAAGCTACACAAATTTTGCAAATGTATATACAAAAAGCACACGAAACACGAGATCTTGCTTTGCTTTAATTACCCAACAGCATGAAACGATTTCTGCATGACAAAACTGGTGTGAAAATAAAAAAAGCGGCTTGTGAAATACGGCAAGTCGCAATAAAAGGGAGAATGCATTTTTAAACGTATGTCATACGTATACGTATTCGTATTTAATCTTAATCGAACAAAACAACATGACAATTTTAATTCATTCTATGTCCGACGAACGCAGATTTCAAAGCCTTGAAAATTTCATTGATCACAAAATAAATTCAACGCTTTTTCACAATCAGCACGGACTTTTCACTCTGTCGTTTAAATAAAAAACACACAAACAGTTCATCTGTTCTATTTTTTAAAGGAATTAACCGGTACAGCTATGTTTAAATTAATTTTAAAAGGAGGAAAAAACTTACCGGCCGACTGTAGTTTCCATCGTTTGCCCTCGTTCTGAGGCGACGTCGCTATTAACGATGATTGAAACAGTAGAAGGGGACGTAATTATTTTCCCCGCGTTTTTCCGTAACGCTAAAAATTTATATAGAGTTTGTTTTAAAGGAACGAGAATACATTATTACACTGACATATGCTGTTATGAATACAAGCGAGAGAGAAAAAGAGAAAAAAAAAAAACCATCACATTATTAGAAAAGAAAAAAATACTTTTCAGAGAACAGACATAAAAAAATAAAATAATATGCGATTTATTTTACATGCGCGAGAAGTAGAATTAATTTACAACAATGAGTAAAACTATACAATACATAACATAAAATAATATAGAAAAAGTATTAGAGAATATTTTACTGGGGCTGTTTCTCAGACTATAGAAGGAGCTATTTTTCTATTTTAATTTTCTCCCCGAAATGGGGAGTGAGCCGATCCTGGAGGTACTGCAATACCAGGCCAACTCGTGGCAAGAGCGGTGCAAGCACCTAACATCTCACCTAGTTGCAAAAATCAGTTTAATATCGAAGTACCCACATGGGGTACGTATCAGATATTAAGCTGATAAGAACAGATACTACACTTTGATCTTAGCCAAAAGGCCGAGAAGCGATACTCAAATGTTTCCGAGTTTCCAAAGCCTATAAATCCTATGTCTTACTCAGACACGGTGTTTTAATTTTAAAACAAGCTACACAAATTTTGCAAATGTATATACAAAAAGCACACGAAACACGAGATCTTGCTTTGCTTTAATTACCCAACAGCATGAAACGATTTCTGCATGACAAAACTGGTGTGAAAATAAAAAAAGCGGCTTGTGAAATACGGCAAGTCGCAATAAAAGGGAGAATGCATTTTTAAACGTATGTCATACGTATACGTATTCGTATTTAATCTTAATCGAACAAAACAACATGACAATTTTAATTCATTCTATGTCCGACGAACGCAGATTTCAAAGCCTTGAAAATTTCATTGATCACAAAATAAATTCAACGCTTTTTCACAATCAGCACGGACTTTTCACTCTGTCGTTTAAATAAAAAACACACAAACAGTTCATCTGTTCTATTTTTTAAAGGAATTAACCGGTACAGCTATGTTTAAATTAATTTTAAAAGGAGGAAAAAACTTACCGGCCGACTGTAGTTTCCATCGTTTGCCCTCGTTCTGAGGCGACGTCGCTATTAACGATGATTGAAACAGTAGAAGGGGACGTAATTATTTTCCCCGCGTTTTTCCGTAACGCTAAAAATTTATATAGAGTTTGTTTTAAAGGAACGAGAATACATTATTACACTGACATATGCTGTTATGAATACAAGCGAGAGAGAAAAAGAGAAAAAAAAAAAACCATCACATTATTAGAAAAGAAAAAAATACTTTTCAGAGAACAGACATAAAAAAATAAAATAATATGCGATTTATTTTACATGCGCGAGAAGTAGAATTAATTTACAACAATGAGTAAAACTATACAATACATAACATAAAATAATATAGAAAAAGTATTAGAGAATATTTTACTGGGGCTGTTTCTCAGACTATAGAAGGAGCTATTTTTCTATTTTAATTTTCTCCCCGAAATGGGGAGTGAGCCGATCCTGGAGGTACTGCAATACCAGGCCAACTCGTGGCAAGAGCGGTGCAAGCACCTAACATCTCACCTAGTTGCAAAAATCAGTTTAATATCGAAGTACCCACATGGGGTACGTATCAGATATTAAGCTGATAAGAACAGATACTACACTTTGATCTTAGCCAAAAGGCCGAGAAGCGATACTCAAATGTTTCCGAGTTTCCAAAGCCTATAAATCCTATGTCTTACTCAGACACGGTGTTTTAATTTTAAAACAAGCTACACAAATTTTGCAAATGTATATACAAAAAGCACACGAAACACGAGATCTTGCTTTGCTTTAATTACCCAACAGCATGAAACGATTTCTGCATGACAAAACTGGTGTGAAAATAAAAAAAGCGGCTTGTGAAATACGGCAAGTCGCAATAAAAGGGAGAATGCATTTTTAAACGTATGTCATACGTATACGTATTCGTATTTAATCTTAATCGAACAAAACAACATGACAATTTTAATTCATTCTATGTCCGACGAACGCAGATTTCAAAGCCTTGAAAATTTCATTGATCACAAAATAAATTCAACGCTTTTTCACAATCAGCACGGACTTTTCACTCTGTCGTTTAAATAAAAAACACACAAACAGTTCATCTGTTCTATTTTTTAAAGGAATTAACCGGTACAGCTATGTTTAAATTAATTTTAAAAGGAGGAAAAAACTTACCGGCCGACTGTAGTTTCCATCGTTTGCCCTCGTTCTGAGGCGACGTCGCTATTAACGATGATTGAAACAGTAGAAGGGGACGTAATTATTTTCCCCGCGTTTTTCCGTAACGCTAAAAATTTATATAGAGTTTGTTTTAAAGGAACGAGAATACATTATTACACTGACATATGCTGTTATGAATACAAGCGAGAGAGAAAAAGAGAAAAAAAAAAAACCATCACATTATTAGAAAAGAAAAAAATACTTTTCAGAGAACAGACATAAAAAAATAAAATAATATGCGATTTATTTTACATGCGCGAGAAGTAGAATTAATTTACAACAATGAGTAAAACTATACAATACATAACATAAAATAATATAGAAAAAGTATTAGAGAATATTTTACTGGGGCTGTTTCTCAGACTATAGAAGGAGCTATTTTTCTATTTTAATTTTCTCCCCGAAATGGGGAGTGAGCCGATCCTGGAGGTACTGCAATACCAGGCCAACTCGTGGCAAGAGCGGTGCAAGCACCTAACATCTCACCTAGTTGCAAAAATCAGTTTAATATCGAAGTACCCACATGGGGTACGTATCAGATATTAAGCTGATAAGAACAGATACTACACTTTGATCTTAGCCAAAAGGCCGAGAAGCGATACTCAAATGTTTCCGAGTTTCCAAAGCCTATAAATCCTATGTCTTACTCAGACACGGTGTTTTAATTTTAAAACAAGCTACACAAATTTTGCAAATGTATATACAAAAAGCACACGAAACACGAGATCTTGCTTTGCTTTAATTACCCAACAGCATGAAACGATTTCTGCATGACAAAACTGGTGTGAAAATAAAAAAAGCGGCTTGTGAAATACGGCAAGTCGCAATAAAAGGGAGAATGCATTTTTAAACGTATGTCATACGTATACGTATTCGTATTTAATCTTAATCGAACAAAACAACATGACAATTTTAATTCATTCTATGTCCGACGAACGCAGATTTCAAAGCCTTGAAAATTTCATTGATCACAAAATAAATTCAACGCTTTTTCACAATCAGCACGGACTTTTCACTCTGTCGTTTAAATAAAAAACACACAAACAGTTCATCTGTTCTATTTTTTAAAGGAATTAACCGGTACAGCTATGTTTAAATTAATTTTAAAAGGAGGAAAAAACTTACCGGCCGACTGTAGTTTCCATCGTTTGCCCTCGTTCTGAGGCGACGTCGCTATTAACGATGATTGAAACAGTAGAAGGGGACGTAATTATTTTCCCCGCGTTTTTCCGTAACGCTAAAAATTTATATAGAGTTTGTTTTAAAGGAACGAGAATACATTATTACACTGACATATGCTGTTATGAATACAAGCGAGAGAGAAAAAGAGAAAAAAAAAAAACCATCACATTATTAGAAAAGAAAAAAATACTTTTCAGAGAACAGACATAAAAAAATAAAATAATATGCGATTTATTTTACATGCGCGAGAAGTAGAATTAATTTACAACAATGAGTAAAACTATACAATACATAACATAAAATAATATAGAAAAAGTATTAGAGAATATTTTACTGGGGCTGTTTCTCAGACTATAGAAGGAGCTATTTTTCTATTTTAATTTTCTCCCCGAAATGGGGAGTGAGCCGATCCTGGAGGTACTGCAATACCAGGCCAACTCGTGGCAAGAGCGGTGCAAGCACCTAACATCTCACCTAGTTGCAAAAATCAGTTTAATATCGAAGTACCCACATGGGGTACGTATCAGATATTAAGCTGATAAGAACAGATACTACACTTTGATCTTAGCCAAAAGGCCGAGAAGCGATACTCAAATGTTTCCGAGTTTCCAAAGCCTATAAATCCTATGTCTTACTCAGACACGGTGTTTTAATTTTAAAACAAGCTACACAAATTTTGCAAATGTATATACAAAAAGCACACGAAACACGAGATCTTGCTTTGCTTTAATTACCCAACAGCATGAAACGATTTCTGCATGACAAAACTGGTGTGAAAATAAAAAAAGCGGCTTGTGAAATACGGCAAGTCGCAATAAAAGGGAGAATGCATTTTTAAACGTATGTCATACGTATACGTATTCGTATTTAATCTTAATCGAACAAAACAACATGACAATTTTAATTCATTCTATGTCCGACGAACGCAGATTTCAAAGCCTTGAAAATTTCATTGATCACAAAATAAATTCAACGCTTTTTCACAATCAGCACGGACTTTTCACTCTGTCGTTTAAATAAAAAACACACACAAACAGTTCATCTGTTCTATTTTTTAAAGGAATTAACCGGTACAGCTATGTTTAAATTAATTTTAAAAGGAGGAAAAAACTTACCGGCCGACTGTAGTTTCCATCGTTTGCCCTCGTTCTGAGGCGACGTCGCTATTAACGATGATTGAAACAGTAGAAGGGGACGTAATTATTTTCCCCGCGTTTTTCCGTAACGCTAAAAATTTATATAGAGTTTGTTTTAAAGGAACGAGAATACATTATTACACTGACATATGCTGTTATGAATACAAGCGAGAGAGAAAAAGAGAAAAAAAAAAAACCATCACATTATTAGAAAAGAAAAAAATACTTTTCAGAGAACAGACATAAAAAAATAAAATAATATGCGATTTATTTTACATGCGCGAGAAGTAGAATTAATTTACAACAATGAGTAAAACTATACAATACATAACATAAAATAATATAGAAAAAGTATTAGAGAATATTTTACTGGGGCTGTTTCTCAGACTATAGAAGGAGCTATTTTTCTATTTTAATTTTCTCCCCGAAATGGGGAGTGAGCCGATCCTGGAGGTACTGCAATACCAGGCCAACTCGTGGCAAGAGCGGTGCAAGCACCTAACATCTCACCTAGTTGCAAAAATCAGTTTAATATCGAAGTACCCACATGGGGTACGTATCAGATATTAAGCTGATAAGAACAGATACTACACTTTGATCTTAGCCAAAAGGCCGAGAAGCGATACTCAAATGTTTCCGAGTTTCCAAAGCCTATAAATCCTATGTCTTACTCAGACACGGTGTTTTAATTTTAAAACAAGCTACACAAATTTTGCAAATGTATATACAAAAAGCACACGAAACACGAGATCTTGCTTTGCTTTAATTACCCAACAGCATGAAACGATTTCTGCATGACAAAACTGGTGTGAAAATAAAAAAAGCGGCTTGTGAAATACGGCAAGTCGCAATAAAAGGGAGAATGCATTTTTAAACGTATGTCATACGTATACGTATTCGTATTTAATCTTAATCGAACAAAACAACATGACAATTTTAATTCATTCTATGTCCGACGAACGCAGATTTCAAAGCCTTGAAAATTTCATTGATCACAAAATAAATTCAACGCTTTTTCACAATCAGCACGGACTTTTCACTCTGTCGTTTAAATAAAAAACACACAAACAGTTCATCTGTTCTATTTTTTAAAGGAATTAACCGGTACAGCTATGTTTAAATTAATTTTAAAAGGAGGAAAAAACTTACCGGCCGACTGTAGTTTCCATCGTTTGCCCTCGTTCTGAGGCGACGTCGCTATTAACGATGATTGAAACAGTAGAAGGGGACGTAATTATTTTCCCCGCGTTTTTCCGTAACGCTAAAAATTTATATAGAGTTTGTTTTAAAGGAACGAGAATACATTATTACACTGACATATGCTGTTATGAATACAAGCGAGAGAGAAAAAGAGAAAAAAAAAAAACCATCACATTATTAGAAAAGAAAAAAATACTTTTCAGAGAACAGACATAAAAAAATAAAATAATATGCGATTTATTTTACATGCGCGAGAAGTAGAATTAATTTACAACAATGAGTAAAACTATACAATACATAACATAAAATAATATAGAAAAAGTATTAGAGAATATTTTACTGGGGCTGTTTCTCAGACTATAGAAGGAGCTATTTTTCTATTTTAATTTTCTCCCCGAAATGGGGAGTGAGCCGATCCTGGAGGTACTGCAATACCAGGCCAACTCGTGGCAAGAGCGGTGCAAGCACCTAACATCTCACCTAGTTGCAAAAATCAGTTTAATATCGAAGTACCCACATGGGGTACGTATCAGATATTAAGCTGATAAGAACAGATACTACACTTTGATCTTAGCCAAAAGGCCGAGAAGCGATACTCAAATGTTTCCGAGTTTCCAAAGCCTATAAATCCTATGTCTTACTCAGACACGGTGTTTTAATTTTAAAACAAGCTACACAAATTTTGCAAATGTATATACAAAAAGCACACGAAACACGAGATCTTGCTTTGCTTTAATTACCCAACAGCATGAAACGATTTCTGCATGACAAAACTGGTGTGAAAATAAAAAAAGCGGCTTGTGAAATACGGCAAGTCGCAATAAAAGGGAGAATGCATTTTTAAACGTATGTCATACGTATACGTATTCGTATTTAATCTTAATCGAACAAAACAACATGACAATTTTAATTCATTCTATGTCCGACGAACGCAGATTTCAAAGCCTTGAAAATTTCATTGATCACAAAATAAATTCAACGCTTTTTCACAATCAGCACGGACTTTTCACTCTGTCGTTTAAATAAAAAACACACAAACAGTTCATCTGTTCTATTTTTTAAAGGAATTAACCGGTACAGCTATGTTTAAATTAATTTTAAAAGGAGGAAAAAACTTACCGGCCGACTGTAGTTTCCATCGTTTGCCCTCGTTCTGAGGCGACGTCGCTATTAACGATGATTGAAACAGTAGAAGGGGACGTAATTATTTTCCCCGCGTTTTTCCGTAACGCTAAAAATTTATATAGAGTTTGTTTTAAAGGAACGAGAATACATTATTACACTGACATATGCTGTTATGAATACAAGCGAGAGAGAAAAAGAGAAAAAAAAAAAACCATCACATTATTAGAAAAGAAAAAAATACTTTTCAGAGAACAGACATAAAAAAATAAAATAATATGCGATTTATTTTACATGCGCGAGAAGTAGAATTAATTTACAACAATGAGTAAAACTATACAATACATAACATAAAATAATATAGAAAAAGTATTAGAGAATATTTTACTGGGGCTGTTTCTCAGACTATAGAAGGAGCTATTTTTCTATTTTAATTTTCTCCCCGAAATGGGGAGTGAGCCGATCCTGGAGGTACTGCAATACCAGGCCAACTCGTGGCAAGAGCGGTGCAAGCACCTAACATCTCACCTAGTTGCAAAAATCAGTTTAATATCGAAGTACCCACATGGGGTACGTATCAGATATTAAGCTGATAAGAACAGATACTACACTTTGATCTTAGCCAAAAGGCCGAGAAGCGATACTCAAATGTTTCCGAGTTTCCAAAGCCTATAAATCCTATGTCTTACTCAGACACGGTGTTTTAATTTTAAAACAAGCTACACAAATTTTGCAAATGTATATACAAAAAGCACACGAAACACGAGATCTTGCTTTGCTTTAATTACCCAACAGCATGAAACGATTTCTGCATGACAAAACTGGTGTGAAAATAAAAAAAGCGGCTTGTGAAATACGGCAAGTCGCAATAAAAGGGAGAATGCATTTTTAAACGTATGTCATACGTATACGTATTCGTATTTAATCTTAATCGAACAAAACAACATGACAATTTTAATTCATTCTATGTCCGACGAACGCAGATTTCAAAGCCTTGAAAATTTCATTGATCACAAAATAAATTCAACGCTTTTTCACAATCAGCACGGACTTTTCACTCTGTCGTTTAAATAAAAAACACACAAACAGTTCATCTGTTCTATTTTTTAAAGGAATTAACCGGTACAGCTATGTTTAAATTAATTTTAAAAGGAGGAAAAAACTTACCGGCCGACTGTAGTTTCCATCGTTTGCCCTCGTTCTGAGGCGACGTCGCTATTAACGATGATTGAAACAGTAGAAGGGGACGTAATTATTTTCCCCGCGTTTTTCCGTAACGCTAAAAATTTATATAGAGTTTGTTTTAAAGGAACGAGAATACATTATTACACTGACATATGCTGTTATGAATACAAGCGAGAGAGAAAAAGAGAAAAAAAAAAAACCATCACATTATTAGAAAAGAAAAAAATACTTTTCAGAGAACAGACATAAAAAAATAAAATAATATGCGATTTATTTTACATGCGCGAGAAGTAGAATTAATTTACAACAATGAGTAAAACTATACAATACATAACATAAAATAATATAGAAAAAGTATTAGAGAATATTTTACTGGGGCTGTTTCTCAGACTATAGAAGGAGCTATTTTTCTATTTTAATTTTCTCCCCGAAATGGGGAGTGAGCCGATCCTGGAGGTACTGCAATACCAGGCCAACTCGTGGCAAGAGCGGTGCAAGCACCTAACATCTCACCTAGTTGCAAAAATCAGTTTAATATCGAAGTACCCACATGGGGTACGTATCAGATATTAAGCTGATAAGAACAGATACTACACTTTGATCTTAGCCAAAAGGCCGAGAAGCGATACTCAAATGTTTCCGAGTTTCCAAAGCCTATAAATCCTATGTCTTACTCAGACACGGTGTTTTAATTTTAAAACAAGCTACACAAATTTTGCAAATGTATATACAAAAAGCACACGAAACACGAGATCTTGCTTTGCTTTAATTACCCAACAGCATGAAACGATTTCTGCATGACAAAACTGGTGTGAAAATAAAAAAAGCGGCTTGTGAAATACGGCAAGTCGCAATAAAAGGGAGAATGCATTTTTAAACGTATGTCATACGTATACGTATTCGTATTTAATCTTAATCGAACAAAACAACATGACAATTTTAATTCATTCTATGTCCGACGAACGCAGATTTCAAAGCCTTGAAAATTTCATTGATCACAAAATAAATTCAACGCTTTTTCACAATCAGCACGGACTTTTCACTCTGTCGTTTAAATAAAAAACACACAAACAGTTCATCTGTTCTATTTTTTAAAGGAATTAACCGGTACAGCTATGTTTAAATTAATTTTAAAAGGAGGAAAAAACTTACCGGCCGACTGTAGTTTCCATCGTTTGCCCTCGTTCTGAGGCGACGTCGCTATTAACGATGATTGAAACAGTAGAAGGGGACGTAATTATTTTCCCCGCGTTTTTCCGTAACGCTAAAAATTTATATAGAGTTTGTTTTAAAGGAACGAGAATACATTATTACACTGACATATGCTGTTATGAATACAAGCGAGAGAGAAAAAGAGAAAAAAAAAAAACCATCACATTATTAGAAAAGAAAAAAATACTTTTCAGAGAACAGACATAAAAAAATAAAATAATATGCGATTTATTTTACATGCGCGAGAAGTAGAATTAATTTACAACAATGAGTAAAACTATACAATACATAACATAAAATAATATAGAAAAAGTATTAGAGAATATTTTACTGGGGCTGTTTCTCAGACTATAGAAGGAGCTATTTTTCTATTTTAATTTTCTCCCCGAAATGGGGAGTGAGCCGATCCTGGAGGTACTGCAATACCAGGCCAACTCGTGGCAAGAGCGGTGCAAGCACCTAACATCTCACCTAGTTGCAAAAATCAGTTTAATATCGAAGTACCCACATGGGGTACGTATCAGATATTAAGCTGATAAGAACAGATACTACACTTTGATCTTAGCCAAAAGGCCGAGAAGCGATACTCAAATGTTTCCGAGTTTCCAAAGCCTATAAATCCTATGTCTTACTCAGACACGGTGTTTTAATTTTAAAACAAGCTACACAAATTTTGCAAATGTATATACAAAAAGCACACGAAACACGAGATCTTGCTTTGCTTTAATTACCCAACAGCATGAAACGATTTCTGCATGACAAAACTGGTGTGAAAATAAAAAAAGCGGCTTGTGAAATACGGCAAGTCGCAATAAAAGGGAGAATGCATTTTTAAACGTATGTCATACGTATACGTATTCGTATTTAATCTTAATCGAACAAAACAACATGACAATTTTAATTCATTCTATGTCCGACGAACGCAGATTTCAAAGCCTTGAAAATTTCATTGATCACAAAATAAATTCAACGCTTTTTCACAATCAGCACGGACTTTTCACTCTGTCGTTTAAATAAAAAACACACAAACAGTTCATCTGTTCTATTTTTTAAAGGAATTAACCGGTACAGCTATGTTTAAATTAATTTTAAAAGGAGGAAAAAACTTACCGGCCGACTGTAGTTTCCATCGTTTGCCCTCGTTCTGAGGCGACGTCGCTATTAACGATGATTGAAACAGTAGAAGGGGACGTAATTATTTTCCCCGCGTTTTTCCGTAACGCTAAAAATTTATATAGAGTTTGTTTTAAAGGAACGAGAATACATTATTACACTGACATATGCTGTTATGAATACAAGCGAGAGAGAAAAAGAGAAAAAAAAAAAACCATCACATTATTAGAAAAGAAAAAAATACTTTTCAGAGAACAGACATAAAAAAATAAAATAATATGCGATTTATTTTACATGCGCGAGAAGTAGAATTAATTTACAACAATGAGTAAAACTATACAATACATAACATAAAATAATATAGAAAAAGTATTAGAGAATATTTTACTGGGGCTGTTTCTCAGACTATAGAAGGAGCTATTTTTCTATTTTAATTTTCTCCCCGAAATGGGGAGTGAGCCGATCCTGGAGGTACTGCAATACCAGGCCAACTCGTGGCAAGAGCGGTGCAAGCACCTAACATCTCACCTAGTTGCAAAAATCAGTTTAATATCGAAGTACCCACATGGGGTACGTATCAGATATTAAGCTGATAAGAACAGATACTACACTTTGATCTTAGCCAAAAGGCCGAGAAGCGATACTCAAATGTTTCCGAGTTTCCAAAGCCTATAAATCCTATGTCTTACTCAGACACGGTGTTTTAATTTTAAAACAAGCTACACAAATTTTGCAAATGTATATACAAAAAGCACACGAAACACGAGATCTTGCTTTGCTTTAATTACCCAACAGCATGAAACGATTTCTGCATGACAAAACTGGTGTGAAAATAAAAAAAGCGGCTTGTGAAATACGGCAAGTCGCAATAAAAGGGAGAATGCATTTTTAAACGTATGTCATACGTATACGTATTCGTATTTAATCTTAATCGAACAAAACAACATGACAATTTTAATTCATTCTATGTCCGACGAACGCAGATTTCAAAGCCTTGAAAATTTCATTGATCACAAAATAAATTCAACGCTTTTTCACAATCAGCACGGACTTTTCACTCTGTCGTTTAAATAAAAAACACACAAACAGTTCATCTGTTCTATTTTTTAAAGGAATTAACCGGTACAGCTATGTTTAAATTAATTTTAAAAGGAGGAAAAAACTTACCGGCCGACTGTAGTTTCCATCGTTTGCCCTCGTTCTGAGGCGACGTCGCTATTAACGATGATTGAAACAGTAGAAGGGGACGTAATTATTTTCCCCGCGTTTTTCCGTAACGCTAAAAATTTATATAGAGTTTGTTTTAAAGGAACGAGAATACATTATTACACTGACATATGCTGTTATGAATACAAGCGAGAGAGAAAAAGAGAAAAAAAAAAAACCATCACATTATTAGAAAAGAAAAAAATACTTTTCAGAGAACAGACATAAAAAAATAAAATAATATGCGATTTATTTTACATGCGCGAGAAGTAGAATTAATTTACAACAATGAGTAAAACTATACAATACATAACATAAAATAATATAGAAAAAGTATTAGAGAATATTTTACTGGGGCTGTTTCTCAGACTATAGAAGGAGCTATTTTTCTATTTTAATTTTCTCCCCGAAATGGGGAGTGAGCCGATCCTGGAGGTACTGCAATACCAGGCCAACTCGTGGCAAGAGCGGTGCAAGCACCTAACATCTCACCTAGTTGCAAAAATCAGTTTAATATCGAAGTACCCACATGGGGTACGTATCAGATATTAAGCTGATAAGAACAGATACTACACTTTGATCTTAGCCAAAAGGCCGAGAAGCGATACTCAAATGTTTCCGAGTTTCCAAAGCCTATAAATCCTATGTCTTACTCAGACACGGTGTTTTAATTTTAAAACAAGCTACACAAATTTTGCAAATGTATATACAAAAAGCACACGAAACACGAGATCTTGCTTTGCTTTAATTACCCAACAGCATGAAACGATTTCTGCATGACAAAACTGGTGTGAAAATAAAAAAAGCGGCTTGTGAAATACGGCAAGTCGCAATAAAAGGGAGAATGCATTTTTAAACGTATGTCATACGTATACGTATTCGTATTTAATCTTAATCGAACAAAACAACATGACAATTTTAATTCATTCTATGTCCGACGAACGCAGATTTCAAAGCCTTGAAAATTTCATTGATCACAAAATAAATTCAACGCTTTTTCACAATCAGCACGGACTTTTCACTCTGTCGTTTAAATAAAAAACACACAAACAGTTCATCTGTTCTATTTTTTAAAGGAATTAACCGGTACAGCTATGTTTAAATTAATTTTAAAAGGAGGAAAAAACTTACCGGCCGACTGTAGTTTCCATCGTTTGCCCTCGTTCTGAGGCGACGTCGCTATTAACGATGATTGAAACAGTAGAAGGGGACGTAATTATTTTCCCCGCGTTTTTCCGTAACGCTAAAAATTTATATAGAGTTTGTTTTAAAGGAACGAGAATACATTATTACACTGACATATGCTGTTATGAATACAAGCGAGAGAGAAAAAGAGAAAAAAAAAAAACCATCACATTATTAGAAAAGAAAAAAATACTTTTCAGAGAACAGACATAAAAAAATAAAATAATATGCGATTTATTTTACATGCGCGAGAAGTAGAATTAATTTACAACAATGAGTAAAACTATACAATACATAACATAAAATAATATAGAAAAAGTATTAGAGAATATTTTACTGGGGCTGTTTCTCAGACTATAGAAGGAGCTATTTTTCTATTTTAATTTTCTCCCCGAAATGGGGAGTGAGCCGATCCTGGAGGTACTGCAATACCAGGCCAACTCGTGGCAAGAGCGGTGCAAGCACCTAACATCTCACCTAGTTGCAAAAATCAGTTTAATATCGAAGTACCCACATGGGGTACGTATCAGATATTAAGCTGATAAGAACAGATACTACACTTTGATCTTAGCCAAAAGGCCGAGAAGCGATACTCAAATGTTTCCGAGTTTCCAAAGCCTATAAATCCTATGTCTTACTCAGACACGGTGTTTTAATTTTAAAACAAGCTACACAAATTTTGCAAATGTATATACAAAAAGCACACGAAACACGAGATCTTGCTTTGCTTTAATTACCCAACAGCATGAAACGATTTCTGCATGACAAAACTGGTGTGAAAATAAAAAAAGCGGCTTGTGAAATACGGCAAGTCGCAATAAAAGGGAGAATGCATTTTTAAACGTATGTCATACGTATACGTATTCGTATTTAATCTTAATCGAACAAAACAACATGACAATTTTAATTCATTCTATGTCCGACGAACGCAGATTTCAAAGCCTTGAAAATTTCATTGATCACAAAATAAATTCAACGCTTTTTCACAATCAGCACGGACTTTTCACTCTGTCGTTTAAATAAAAAACACACAAACAGTTCATCTGTTCTATTTTTTAAAGGAATTAACCGGTACAGCTATGTTTAAATTAATTTTAAAAGGAGGAAAAAACTTACCGGCCGACTGTAGTTTCCATCGTTTGCCCTCGTTCTGAGGCGACGTCGCTATTAACGATGATTGAAACAGTAGAAGGGGACGTAATTATTTTCCCCGCGTTTTTCCGTAACGCTAAAAATTTATATAGAGTTTGTTTTAAAGGAACGAGAATACATTATTACACTGACATATGCTGTTATGAATACAAGCGAGAGAGAAAAAGAGAAAAAAAAAAAACCATCACATTATTAGAAAAGAAAAAAATACTTTTCAGAGAACAGACATAAAAAAATAAAATAATATGCGATTTATTTTACATGCGCGAGAAGTAGAATTAATTTACAACAATGAGTAAAACTATACAATACATAACATAAAATAATATAGAAAAAGTATTAGAGAATATTTTACTGGGGCTGTTTCTCAGACTATAGAAGGAGCTATTTTTCTATTTTAATTTTCTCCCCGAAATGGGGAGTGAGCCGATCCTGGAGGTACTGCAATACCAGGCCAACTCGTGGCAAGAGCGGTGCAAGCACCTAACATCTCACCTAGTTGCAAAAATCAGTTTAATATCGAAGTACCCACATGGGGTACGTATCAGATATTAAGCTGATAAGAACAGATACTACACTTTGATCTTAGCCAAAAGGCCGAGAAGCGATACTCAAATGTTTCCGAGTTTCCAAAGCCTATAAATCCTATGTCTTACTCAGACACGGTGTTTTAATTTTAAAACAAGCTACACAAATTTTGCAAATGTATATACAAAAAGCACACGAAACACGAGATCTTGCTTTGCTTTAATTACCCAACAGCATGAAACGATTTCTGCATGACAAAACTGGTGTGAAAATAAAAAAAGCGGCTTGTGAAATACGGCAAGTCGCAATAAAAGGGAGAATGCATTTTTAAACGTATGTCATACGTATACGTATTCGTATTTAATCTTAATCGAACAAAACAACATGACAATTTTAATTCATTCTATGTCCGACGAACGCAGATTTCAAAGCCTTGAAAATTTCATTGATCACAAAATAAATTCAACGCTTTTTCACAATCAGCACGGACTTTTCACTCTGTCGTTTAAATAAAAAACACACAAACAGTTCATCTGTTCTATTTTTTAAAGGAATTAACCGGTACAGCTATGTTTAAATTAATTTTAAAAGGAGGAAAAAACTTACCGGCCGACTGTAGTTTCCATCGTTTGCCCTCGTTCTGAGGCGACGTCGCTATTAACGATGATTGAAACAGTAGAAGGGGACGTAATTATTTTCCCCGCGTTTTTCCGTAACGCTAAAAATTTATATAGAGTTTGTTTTAAAGGAACGAGAATACATTATTACACTGACATATGCTGTTATGAATACAAGCGAGAGAGAAAAAGAGAAAAAAAAAAACCATCACATTATTAGAAAAGAAAAAAATACTTTTCAGAGAACAGACATAAAAAAATAAAATAATATGCGATTTATTTTACATGCGCGAGAAGTAGAATTAATTTACAACAATGAGTAAAACTATACAATACATAACATAAAATAATATAGAAAAAGTATTAGAGAATATTTTACTGGGGCTGTTTCTCAGACTATAGAAGGAGCTATTTTTCTATTTTAATTTTCTCCCCGAAATGGGGAGTGAGCCGATCCTGGAGGTACTGCAATACCAGGCCAACTCGTGGCAAGAGCGGTGCAAGCACCTAACATCTCACCTAGTTGCAAAAATCAGTTTAATATCGAAGTACCCACATGGGGTACGTATCAGATATTAAGCTGATAAGAACAGATACTACACTTTGATCTTAGCCAAAAGGCCGAGAAGCGATACTCAAATGTTTCCGAGTTTCCAAAGCCTATAAATCCTATGTCTTACTCAGACACGGTGTTTTAATTTTAAAACAAGCTACACAAATTTTGCAAATGTATATACAAAAAGCACACGAAACACGAGATCTTGCTTTGCTTTAATTACCCAACAGCATGAAACGATTTCTGCATGACAAAACTGGTGTGAAAATAAAAAAAGCGGCTTGTGAAATACGGCAAGTCGCAATAAAAGGGAGAATGCATTTTTAAACGTATGTCATACGTATACGTATTCGTATTTAATCTTAATCGAACAAAACAACATGACAATTTTAATTCATTCTATGTCCGACGAACGCAGATTTCAAAGCCTTGAAAATTTCATTGATCACAAAATAAATTCAACGCTTTTTCACAATCAGCACGGACTTTTCACTCTGTCGTTTAAATAAAAAACACACAAACAGTTCATCTGTTCTATTTTTAAAGGAATTAACCGGTACAGCTATGTTTAAATTAATTTTAAAAGGAGGAAAAAACTTACCGGCCGACTGTAGTTTCCATCGTTTGCCCTCGTTCTGAGGCGACGTCGCTATTAACGATGATTGAAACAGTAGAAGGGGACGTAATTATTTTCCCCGCGTTTTTCCGTAACGCTAAAAATTTATATAGAGTTTGTTTTAAAGGAACGAGAATACATTATTACACTGACATATGCTGTTATGAATACAAGCGAGAGAGAAAAAGAGAAAAAAAAAAACCATCACATTATTAGAAAAGAAAAAAATACTTTTCAGAGAACAGACATAAAAAAATAAAATAATATGCGATTTATTTTACATGCGCGAGAAGTAGAATTAATTTACAACAATGAGTAAAACTATACAATACATAACATAAAATAATATAGAAAAAGTATTAGAGAATATTTTACTGGGGCTGTTTCTCAGACTATAGAAGGAGCTATTTTTCTATTTTAATTTTCTCCCCGAAATGGGGAGTGAGCCGATCCTGGAGGTACTGCAATACCAGGGCCAACTCGTGGCAAGAGCGGTGCAAGCACCTAACATCTCACCTAGTTGCAAAAATCAGTTTAATATCGAAGTACCCACATGGGGTACGTATCAGATATTAAGCTGATAAGAACAGATACTACACTTTGATCTTAGCCAAAAGGCCGAGAAGCGATACTCAAATGTTTCCGAGTTTCCAAAGCCTATAAATCCTATGTCTTACTCAGACACGGTGTTTTAATTTTAAAACAAGCTACACAAATTTTGCAAATGTATATACAAAAAGCACACGAAACACGAGATCTTGCTTTGCTTTAATTACCCAACAGCATGAAACGA
>NW_026963539.1:0-16194 GCF_036588685.1 Mytilus trossulus
AATGGTTATAGATACAGAAAATTTAAGCAGTGAAAAATGTTGAGTACTTCAAGGGGCAACTTTGTTACTTTATGATTGTATTGGTTTTACCATTATATAAGGGACATAACCCCCATTGATGGTTTATAAAAAGCCATTATTGGGCAAAACTCTTAAACAAAAGGTCCTTGACCCATAGGGTGTTTTTTGCAATGACATTGTGAAGCAATGACCTTGACAAAGGTCACAAGGTCAAAGGTCAAGGTCATGTCCATATGTGATTTGGGGCACTACTTGAAGAGTTTTATGTGTGTTTGCCTGCCAATCAATCAATCAATCAATCAATCAATCAATCAATCAATCAATCAATCAATCAATCAATCATGATCATGATCAATCAACCAATAATGATCATGATCAATCAATCAATCAATCAATCAGAGGATTCAAGATCTTCTTTGTTTCTTTTACGCTGTTTCAACTGACCCTATCTAACGTGTTTTACCAACCAACCAACCAACCAACCAACTAATCAATCAATCAATCAATCAATCAATCATGATCATGATCAATCAATCATGTTTCTGTCTCATGTGTTTAATATAGGGTCCAAGATCTTTGTTTCTTTTTCGCTGTTTCAATTGACCCTATCCAACGTGTTTAACCAACCAACCAACCAACCAACCAACCAACCAACCAACCAACCAACCAGCTAATCAAGTAATCAATCAATCAATCAATCATGATCATGATCAATCAATCATGTATCCGTCTCATGTGTTTAATATACGGTCCAATATCTTCTTTGTTTCTTTTTCGCTGTTTCAATTGACCCTATCCAACGTGTTTAACCAACCAACCAACCAACCAACCAACTAATCAATCAATCAATCAATCAAGTAATCAATCAATCATAATCATGATCAATCAATCAATCAGTCAAGTAAGTAATCAATCAATCATGATGATGATCAATCAATCATGTTTCATGAAAAATTGAAATTTAATATTGTTCTTGCGTCACTTCTGAAAAAAAAATCCACATGTACTCTGAAACTACAAGTACAATCGACCTCAAAATTTGCAGTCAGCAGTGCATACATGTACTAAAAGTTTATAAAAAAACTTGGTGCAGCTACCTCTCACGAATTTTCCTAGAGAAAATAAATGGCAATGCCGTAAAAATCGCTGGCTAGGTCCGTAAATCTCAGTAAAAACCTACAATAAAATGTCCGCTCCGAGATTGAAATACTAATCTGTGTTACAAACAAGTGCTGAAAAATGTACATTATCAGAAAATAATCAATAAATGTGTTTTAAAGTTACACCGGATCAATTAAATCCAAAACATGCACTGCCCGTGAACTGTCAACAAGATGTCAATTTCCTACAATGACAAAAGAAATTACATTGTGTATATTCCATCTCTATAGATGTTGTCTGTCCAACGTCCCGACCTAAAGAGAAATAAAAAGACTATCTTTTCGTTATTATAAACCCGTGTCACGTGATGTGGCGCGCGCGCTGTACCTAAAATAAAAGAAAAACTTTCCAAACTAAACATGAACCTTTTCCGGTAACAATAATATAAACCCCATACAGAAACAAACAAACAAACAAACAAACAAACAAACAAACACCCCCCCCCCCCAATTCAATTAATTTTAAAGGGGGAAAGACCCCCTACAATTGCTTTTTTAAAGCAATTGATTTATATTGTAAAGAACCTTTTTAACCATTCTGTTCCGTTAATAAAAAAAAAAAAAAAAAAAATCCCGAGACCCCGTTTTGCAGCCCCCCCCCCCCTTTTTTTTTTAACCCTTCACTTACAACTGAATGTAGGTTGTGTGCTATCGATCCTTTCAACGTAAAACGAACGACAACTCCAGTTTTTTCCATATTATTAGGTCTTTCCACTTTTCTGTGGAAAGTCCTATTGTATTTGTTCTGATTATTATTATTATTATTATTATTATTTTTTTTCTTCCGCCAAATTTTTTTCTTGCGATAAATGTTTGTTTCGCAATATGTCGCTTAGATATTTCTCATATGGTATCGTATAGTTTATGCGCTTTTAAATTTCACCCTGCTAAGCCGAACCATTTTCTTTGTGAGAGTTATCTCCCTATTCACTGTTTATCATGTGTGTGCATCTCCTTCATAACAAAAAAAGATAGCGACAAAATTCTTTTCACAAATTGTTCGTTACATCCTCAGTAATTTTTGGCGTATTTGGATCGAAGCGATTCGATGAAATTTTATAGGAGTTATCTACCTTTACGGAATAAATTTGTCGCTATATTTTTTTAACTCATAAACCGTTAACCGTATAACCCTGGAATGTTTTTATTTGAGTCCCCTGATTCCTAACTAAGAAAATTAGGTCAAGGTCAAAGGTCAAGGTCATATTTTAGATTTTCATATGTCTTTGATTTCCCTATAATTCTTGAATGGTTATAGATACAGAAAATTTAAGCAGTGAAAAATGTTGAGTACTTCAAGGGGCAACTTTGTTACTTTATGATTGTATTGGTTTTACCATTATATAAGGGACATAACCCCCATTGATGGTTTATAAAAAGCCATTATTGGGCAAAACTCTTAAACAAAAGGTCCTTGACCCATAGGGTGTTTTTTGCAATGACATTGTGAAGCAATGACCTTGACAAAGGTCACAAGGTCAAAGGTCAAGGTCATGTCCATATGTGATTTGGGGCACTACTTGAAGAGTTTTATGTGTGTTTGCCTGCCAATCAATCAATCAATCAATCAATCAATCAATCAATCAATCAATCAATCAATCAATCAATCATGATCATGATCAATCAACCAATAATGATCATGATCAATCAATCAATCAATCAATCAGAGGATTCAAGATCTTCTTTGTTTCTTTTACGCTGTTTCAACTGACCCTATCTAACGTGTTTTACCAACCAACCAACCAACCAACCAACTAATCAATCAATCAATCAATCAATCAATCATGATCATGATCAATCAATCATGTTTCTGTCTCATGTGTTTAATATAGGGTCCAAGATCTTTGTTTCTTTTTCGCTGTTTCAATTGACCCTATCCAACGTGTTTAACCAACCAACCAACCAACCAACCAACCAACCAACCAACCAACCAACCAGCTAATCAAGTAATCAATCAATCAATCAATCATGATCATGATCAATCAATCATGTATCCGTCTCATGTGTTTAATATACGGTCCAATATCTTCTTTGTTTCTTTTTCGCTGTTTCAATTGACCCTATCCAACGTGTTTAACCAACCAACCAACCAACCAACCAACTAATCAATCAATCAATCAATCAAGTAATCAATCAATCATAATCATGATCAATCAATCAATCAGTCAAGTAAGTAATCAATCAATCATGATGATGATCAATCAATCATGTTTCATGAAAAATTGAAATTTAATATTGTTCTTGCGTCACTTCTGAAAAAAAAATCCACATGTACTCTGAAACTACAAGTACAATCGACCTCAAAATTTGCAGTCAGCAGTGCATACATGTACTAAAAGTTTATAAAAAAACTTGGTGCAGCTACCTCTCACGAATTTTCCTAGAGAAAATAAATGGCAATGCCGTAAAAATCGCTGGCTAGGTCCGTAAATCTCAGTAAAAACCTACAATAAAATGTCCGCTCCGAGATTGAAATACTAATCTGTGTTACAAACAAGTGCTGAAAAATGTACATTATCAGAAAATAATCAATAAATGTGTTTTAAAGTTACACCGGATCAATTAAATCCAAAACATGCACTGCCCGTGAACTGTCAACAAGATGTCAATTTTCCTACAATGACAAAAGAAATTACATTGTGTATATTCCATCTCTATAGATGTTGTCTGTCCAACGTCCCGACCTAAAGAGAAATAAAAAGACTATCTTTTCGTTATTATAAACCCGTGTCACGTGATGTGGCGCGCGCGCTGTACCTAAAATAAAAGAAAAACTTTCCAAACTAAACATGAACCTTTTCCGGTAACAATAATATAAACCCCATACAGAAACAAACAAACAAACAAACAAACAAACAAACAAACACCCCCCCCCCCCCAATTCAATTAATTTTAAAGGGGGAAAGACCCCCTACAATTGCTTTTTTAAAGCAATTGATTTATATTGTAAAGAACCTTTTTAACCATTCTGTTCCGTTAATAAAAAAAAAAAAAAAAAAAATCCCGAGACCCCGTTTTGCAGCCCCCCCCCCCTTTTTTTTTTAACCCTTCACTTACAACTGAATGTAGGTTGTGTGCTATCGATCCTTTCAACGTAAAACGAACGACAACTCCAGTTTTTTCCATATTATTAGGTCTTTCCACTTTTCTGTGGAAAGTCCTATTGTATTTGTTCTGATTATTATTATTATTATTATTATTATTTTTTTTCTTCCGCCAAATTTTTTTCTTGCGATAAATGTTTGTTTCGCAATATGTCGCTTAGATATTTCTCATATGGTATCGTATAGTTTATGCGCTTTTAAATTTCACCCTGCTAAGCCGAACCATTTTCTTTGTGAGAGTTATCTCCCTATTCACTGTTTATCATGTGTGTGCATCTCCTTCATAACAAAAAAAGATAGCGACAAAATTCTTTTCACAAATTGTTCGTTACATCCTCAGTAATTTTTGGCGTATTTGGATCGAAGCGATTCGATGAAATTTTATAGGAGTTATCTACCTTTACGGAATAAATTTGTCGCTATATTTTTTTAACTCATAAACCGTTAACCGTATAACCCTGGAATGTTTTTATTTGAGTCCCCTGATTCCTAACTAAGAAAATTAGGTCAAGGTCAAAGGTCAAGGTCATATTTTAGATTTTCATATGTCTTTGATTTCCCTATAATTCTTGAATGGTTATAGATACAGAAAATTTAAGCAGTGAAAAATGTTGAGTACTTCAAGGGGCAACTTTGTTACTTTATGATTGTATTGGTTTTACCATTATATAAGGGACATAACCCCCATTGATGGTTTATAAAAAGCCATTATTGGGCAAAACTCTTAAACAAAAGGTCCTTGACCCATAGGGTGTTTTTTGCAATGACATTGTGAAGCAATGACCTTGACAAAGGTCACAAGGTCAAAGGTCAAGGTCATGTCCATATGTGATTTGGGGCACTACTTGAAGAGTTTTATGTGTGTTTGCCTGCCAATCAATCAATCAATCAATCAATCAATCAATCAATCAATCAATCAATCAATCAATCATCAGATCATGATCAATCAACCAATAATGATCATGATCAATCAATCAATCAATCAATCAGAGGATTCAAGATCTTCTTTGTTTCTTTTACGCTGTTTCAACTGACCCTATCTAACGTGTTTTACCAACCAACCAACCAACCAACCAACTAATCAATCAATCAATCAATCAATCAATCATGATCATGATCAATCAATCATGTTTCTGTCTCATGTGTTTAATATAGGGTCCAAGATCTTTGTTTCTTTTTCGCTGTTTCAATTGACCCTATCCAACGTGTTTAACCAACCAACCAACCAACCAACCAACCAACCAACCAACCAACCAACCAGCTAATCAAGTAATCAATCAATCAATCAATCATGATCATGATCAATCAATCATGTATCCGTCTCATGTGTTTAATATACGGTCCAATATCTTCTTTGTTTCTTTTTCGCTGTTTCAATTGACCCTATCCAACGTGTTTAACCAACCAACCAACCAACCAACCAACTAATCAATCAATCAATCAATCAAGTAATCAATCAATCATAATCATGATCAATCAATCAATCAGTCAAGTAAGTAATCAATCAATCATGATGATGATCAATCAATCATGTTTCATGAAAAATTGAAATTTAATATTGTTCTTGCGTCACTTCTGAAAAAAAAATCCACATGTACTCTGAAACTACAAGTACAATCGACCTCAAAATTTGCAGTCAGCAGTGCATACATGTACTAAAAGTTTATAAAAAAACTTGGTGCAGCTACCTCTCACGAATTTTCCTAGAGAAAATAAATGGCAATGCCGTAAAAATCGCTGGCTAGGTCCGTAAATCTCAGTAAAAACCTACAATAAAATGTCCGCTCCGAGATTGAAATACTAATCTGTGTTACAAACAAGTGCTGAAAAATGTACATTATCAGAAAATAATCAATAAATGTGTTTTAAAGTTACACCGGATCAATTAAATCCAAAACATGCACTGCCCGTGAACTGTCAACAAGATGTCAATTTCCTACAATGACAAAAGAAATTACATTGTGTATATTCCATCTCTATAGATGTTGTCTGTCCAACGTCCCGACCTAAAGAGAAATAAAAAGACTATCTTTTCGTTATTATAAACCCGTGTCACGTGATGTGGCGCGCGCGCTGTACCTAAAATAAAAGAAAAACTTTCCAAACTAAACATGAACCTT
The DNA here is from genome assembly GCF_036588685.1 of Mytilus trossulus. Classification (NCBI taxonomy): domain Eukaryota; kingdom Metazoa; phylum Mollusca; class Bivalvia; order Mytilida; family Mytilidae; genus Mytilus; species Mytilus trossulus. The sequence continues at coordinate 6,406 of NW_026963539.1, forward strand.
TTCCGGTAACAATAATATAAACCCCATACAGAAACAAACAAACAAACAAACAAACAAACAAACAAACACCCCCCCCCCCCAATTCAATTAATTTTAAAGGGGGAAAGACCCCCTACAATTGCTTTTTTAAAGCAATTGATTTATATTGTAAAGAACCTTTTTAACCATTCTGTTCCGTTAATAAAAAAAAAAAAAAAAAAAATCCCGAGACCCCGTTTTGCAGCCCCCCCCCCCTTTTTTTTTTAACCCTTCACTTACAACTGAATGTAGGTTGTGTGCTATCGATCCTTTCAACGTAAAACGAACGACAACTCCAGTTTTTTCCATATTATTAGGTCTTTCCACTTTTCTGTGGAAAGTCCTATTGTATTTGTTCTGATTATTATTATTATTATTATTATTATTTTTTTTCTTCCGCCAAATTTTTTTCTTGCGATAAATGTTTGTTTCGCAATATGTCGCTTAGATATTTCTCATATGGTATCGTATAGTTTATGCGCTTTTAAATTTCACCCTGCTAAGCCGAACCATTTTCTTTGTGAGAGTTATCTCCCTATTCACTGTTTATCATGTGTGTGCATCTCCTTCATAACAAAAAAAGATAGCGACAAAATTCTTTTCACAAATTGTTCGTTACATCCTCAGTAATTTTTGGCGTATTTGGATCGAAGCGATTCGATGAAATTTTATAGGAGTTATCTACCTTTACGGAATAAATTTGTCGCTATATTTTTTTAACTCATAAACCGTTAACCGTATAACCCTGGAATGTTTTTATTTGAGTCCCCTGATTCCTAACTAAGAAAATTAGGTCAAGGTCAAAGGTCAAGGTCATATTTTAGATTTTCATATGTCTTTGATTTCCCTATAATTCTTGAATGGTTATAGATACAGAAAATTTAAGCAGTGAAAAATGTTGAGTACTTCAAGGGGCAACTTTGTTACTTTATGATTGTATTGGTTTTACCATTATATAAGGGACATAACCCCCATTGATGGTTTATAAAAAGCCATTATTGGGCAAAACTCTTAAACAAAAGGTCCTTGACCCATAGGGTGTTTTTTGCAATGACATTGTGAAGCAATGACCTTGACAAAGGTCACAAGGTCAAAGGTCAAGGTCATGTCCATATGTGATTTGGGGCACTACTTGAAGAGTTTTATGTGTGTTTGCCTGCCAATCAATCAATCAATCAATCAATCAATCAATCAATCAATCAATCAATCAATCAATCAATCATGATCATGATCAATCAACCAATAATGATCATGATCAATCAATCAATCAATCAATCAGAGGATTCAAGATCTTCTTTGTTTCTTTTACGCTGTTTCAACTGACCCTATCTAACGTGTTTTACCAACCAACCAACCAACCAACCAACTAATCAATCAATCAATCAATCAATCAATCATGATCATGATCAATCAATCATGTTTCTGTCTCATGTGTTTAATATAGGGTCCAAGATCTTTGTTTCTTTTTCGCTGTTTCAATTGACCCTATCCAACGTGTTTAACCAACCAACCAACCAACCAACCAACCAACCAACCAACCAACCAACCAGCTAATCAAGTAATCAATCAATCAATCAATCATGATCATGATCAATCAATCATGTATCCGTCTCATGTGTTTAATATACGGTCCAATATCTTCTTTGTTTCTTTTTCGCTGTTTCAATTGACCCTATCCAACGTGTTTAACCAACCAACCAACCAACCAACCAACTAATCAATCAATCAATCAATCAAGTAATCAATCAATCATAATCATGATCAATCAATCAATCAGTCAAGTAAGTAATCAATCAATCATGATGATGATCAATCAATCATGTTTCATGAAAAATTGAAATTTAATATTGTTCTTGCGTCACTTCTGAAAAAAAAATCCACATGTACTCTGAAACTACAAGTACAATCGACCTCAAAATTTGCAGTCAGCAGTGCATACATGTACTAAAAGTTTATAAAAAAACTTGGTGCAGCTACCTCTCACGAATTTTCCTAGAGAAAATAAATGGCAATGCCGTAAAAATCGCTGGCTAGGTCCGTAAATCTCAGTAAAAACCTACAATAAAATGTCCGCTCCGAGATTGAAATACTAATCTGTGTTACAAACAAGTGCTGAAAAATGTACATTATCAGAAAATAATCAATAAATGTGTTTTAAAGTTACACCGGATCAATTAAATCCAAAACATGCACTGCCCGTGAACTGTCAACAAGATGTCAATTTCCTACAATGACAAAAGAAATTACATTGTGTATATTCCATCTCTATAGATGTTGTCTGTCCAACGTCCCGACCTAAAGAGAAATAAAAAGACTATCTTTTCGTTATTATAAACCCGTGTCACGTGATGTGGCGCGCGCGCTGTACCTAAAATAAAAGAAAAACTTTCCAAACTAAACATGAACCTTTTCCGGTAACAATAATATAAACCCCATACAGAAACAAACAAACAAACAAACAAACAAACAAACAAACACCCCCCCCCCCCCAATTCAATTAATTTTAAAGGGGGAAAGACCCCCTACAATTGCTTTTTTAAAGCAATTGATTTATATTGTAAAGAACCTTTTTAACCATTCTGTTCCGTTAATAAAAAAAAAAAAAAAAAAAATCCCGAGACCCCGTTTTGCAGCCCCCCCCCCCCTTTTTTTTTTAACCCTTCACTTACAACTGAATGTAGGTTGTGTGCTATCGATCCTTTCAACGTAAAACGAACGACAACTCCAGTTTTTTCCATATTATTAGGTCTTTCCACTTTTCTGTGGAAAGTCCTATTGTATTTGTTCTGATTATTATTATTATTATTATTATTATTTTTTTTCTTCCGCCAAATTTTTTTCTTGCGATAAATGTTTGTTTCGCAATATGTCGCTTAGATATTTCTCATATGGTATCGTATAGTTTATGCGCTTTTAAATTTCACCCTGCTAAGCCGAACCATTTTCTTTGTGAGAGTTATCTCCCTATTCACTGTTTATCATGTGTGTGCATCTCCTTCATAACAAAAAAAGATAGCGACAAAATTCTTTTCACAAATTGTTCGTTACATCCTCAGTAATTTTTGGCGTATTTGGATCGAAGCGATTCGATGAAATTTTATAGGAGTTATCTACCTTTACGGAATAAATTTGTCGCTATATTTTTTTAACTCATAAACCGTTAACCGTATAACCCTGGAATGTTTTTATTTGAGTCCCCTGATTCCTAACTAAGAAAATTAGGTCAAGGTCAAAGGTCAAGGTCATATTTTAGATTTTCATATGTCTTTGATTTCCCTATAATTCTTGAATGGTTATAGATACAGAAAATTTAAGCAGTGAAAAATGTTGAGTACTTCAAGGGGCAACTTTGTTACTTTATGATTGTATTGGTTTTACCATTATATAAGGGACATAACCCCCATTGATGGTTTATAAAAAGCCATTATTGGGCAAAACTCTTAAACAAAAGGTCCTTGACCCATAGGGTGTTTTTTGCAATGACATTGTGAAGCAATGACCTTGACAAAGGTCACAAGGTCAAAGGTCAAGGTCATGTCCATATGTGATTTGGGGCACTACTTGAAGAGTTTTATGTGTGTTTGCCTGCCAATCAATCAATCAATCAATCAATCAATCAATCAATCAATCAATCAATCAATCAATCAATCATGATCATGATCAATCAACCAATAATGATCATGATCAATCAATCAATCAATCAATCAGAGGATTCAAGATCTTCTTTGTTTCTTTTACGCTGTTTCAACTGACCCTATCTAACGTGTTTTACCAACCAACCAACCAACCAACCAACTAATCAATCAATCAATCAATCAATCAATCATGATCATGATCAATCAATCATGTTTCTGTCTCATGTGTTTAATATAGGGTCCAAGATCTTTGTTTCTTTTTCGCTGTTTCAATTGACCCTATCCAACGTGTTTAACCAACCAACCAACCAACCAACCAACCAACCAACCAACCAACCAACCAGCTAATCAAGTAATCAATCAATCAATCAATCATGATCATGATCAATCAATCATGTATCCGTCTCATGTGTTTAATATACGGTCCAATATCTTCTTTGTTTCTTTTTCGCTGTTTCAATTGACCCTATCCAACGTGTTTAACCAACCAACCAACCAACCAACCAACTAATCAATCAATCAATCAATCAAGTAATCAATCAATCATAATCATGATCAATCAATCAATCAGTCAAGTAAGTAATCAATCAATCATGATGATGATCAATCAATCATGTTTCATGAAAAATTGAAATTTAATATTGTTCTTGCGTCACTTCTGAAAAAAAAATCCACATGTACTCTGAAACTACAAGTACAATCGACCTCAAAATTTGCAGTCAGCAGTGCATACATGTACTAAAAGTTTATAAAAAAACTTGGTGCAGCTACCTCTCACGAATTTTCCTAGAGAAAATAAATGGCAATGCCGTAAAAATCGCTGGCTAGGTCCGTAAATCTCAGTAAAAACCTACAATAAAATGTCCGCTCCGAGATTGAAATACTAATCTGTGTTACAAACAAGTGCTGAAAAATGTACATTATCAGAAAATAATCAATAAATGTGTTTTAAAGTTACACCGGATCAATTAAATCCAAAACATGCACTGCCCGTGAACTGTCAACAAGATGTCAATTTCCTACAATGACAAAAGAAATTACATTGTGTATATTCCATCTCTATAGATGTTGTCTGTCCAACGTCCCGACCTAAAGAGAAATAAAAAGACTATCTTTTCGTTATTATAAACCCGTGTCACGTGATGTGGCGCGCGCGCTGTACCTAAAATAAAAGAAAAACTTTCCAAACTAAACATGAACCTTTTCCGGTAACAATAATATAAACCCCATACAGAAACAAACAAACAAACAAACAAACAAACAAACAAACACCCCCCCCCCCCAATTCAATTAATTTTAAAGGGGGAAAGACCCCCTACAATTGCTTTTTTAAAGCAATTGATTTATATTGTAAAGAACCTTTTTAACCATTCTGTTCCGTTAATAAAAAAAAAAAAAAAAAAAATCCCGAGACCCCGTTTTGCAGCCCCCCCCCCCTTTTTTTTTTAACCCTTCACTTACAACTGAATGTAGGTTGTGTGCTATCGATCCTTTCAACGTAAAACGAACGACAACTCCAGTTTTTTCCATATTATTAGGTCTTTCCACTTTTCTGTGGAAAGTCCTATTGTATTTGTTCTGATTATTATTATTATTATTATTATTATTTTTTTTCTTCCGCCAAATTTTTTTCTTGCGATAAATGTTTGTTTCGCAATATGTCGCTTAGATATTTCTCATATGGTATCGTATAGTTTATGCGCTTTTAAATTTCACCCTGCTAAGCCGAACCATTTTCTTTGTGAGAGTTATCTCCCTATTCACTGTTTATCATGTGTGTGCATCTCCTTCATAACAAAAAAAGATAGCGACAAAATTCTTTTCACAAATTGTTCGTTACATCCTCAGTAATTTTTGGCGTATTTGGATCGAAGCGATTCGATGAAATTTTATAGGAGTTATCTACCTTTACGGAATAAATTTGTCGCTATATTTTTTTAACTCATAAACCGTTAACCGTATAACCCTGGAATGTTTTTATTTGAGTCCCCTGATTCCTAACTAAGAAAATTAGGTCAAGGTCAAAGGTCAAGGTCATATTTTAGATTTTCATATGTCTTTGATTTCCCTATAATTCTTGAATGGTTATAGATACAGAAAATTTAAGCAGTGAAAAATGTTGAGTACTTCAAGGGGCAACTTTGTTACTTTATGATTGTATTGGTTTTACCATTATATAAGGGACATAACCCCCATTGATGGTTTATAAAAAGCCATTATTGGGCAAAACTCTTAAACAAAAGGTCCTTGACCCATAGGGTGTTTTTTGCAATGACATTGTGAAGCAATGACCTTGACAAAGGTCACAAGGTCAAAGGTCAAGGTCATGTCCATATGTGATTTGGGGCACTACTTGAAGAGTTTTATGTGTGTTTGCCTGCCAATCAATCAATCAATCAATCAATCAATCAATCAATCAATCAATCAATCAATCAATCAATCATGATCATGATCAATCAACCAATAATGATCATGATCAATCAATCAATCAATCAATCAGAGGATTCAAGATCTTCTTTGTTTCTTTTACGCTGTTTCAACTGACCCTATCTAACGTGTTTTACCAACCAACCAACCAACCAACCAACTAATCAATCAATCAATCAATCAATCAATCATGATCATGATCAATCAATCATGTTTCTGTCTCATGTGTTTAATATAGGGTCCAAGATCTTTGTTTCTTTTTCGCTGTTTCAATTGACCCTATCCAACGTGTTTAACCAACCAACCAACCAACCAACCAACCAACCAACCAACCAACCAACCAGCTAATCAAGTAATCAATCAATCAATCAATCATGATCATGATCAATCAATCATGTATCCGTCTCATGTGTTTAATATACGGTCCAATATCTTCTTTGTTTCTTTTTCGCTGTTTCAATTGACCCTATCCAACGTGTTTAACCAACCAACCAACCAACCAACCAACTAATCAATCAATCAATCAATCAAGTAATCAATCAATCATAATCATGATCAATCAATCAATCAGTCAAGTAAGTAATCAATCAATCATGATGATGATCAATCAATCATGTTTCATGAAAAATTGAAATTTAATATTGTTCTTGCGTCACTTCTGAAAAAAAAATCCACATGTACTCTGAAACTACAAGTACAATCGACCTCAAAATTTGCAGTCAGCAGTGCATACATGTACTAAAAGTTTATAAAAAAACTTGGTGCAGCTACCTCTCACGAATTTTCCTAGAGAAAATAAATGGCAATGCCGTAAAAATCGCTGGCTAGGTCCGTAAATCTCAGTAAAAACCTACAATAAAATGTCCGCTCCGAGATTGAAATACTAATCTGTGTTACAAACAAGTGCTGAAAAATGTACATTATCAGAAAATAATCAATAAATGTGTTTTAAAGTTACACCGGATCAATTAAATCCAAAACATGCACTGCCCGTGAACTGTCAACAAGATGTCAATTTCCTACAATGACAAAAGAAATTACATTGTGTATATTCCATCTCTATAGATGTTGTCTGTCCAACGTCCCGACCTAAAGAGAAATAAAAAGACTATCTTTTCGTTATTATAAACCCGTGTCACGTGATGTGGCGCGCGCGCTGTACCTAAAATAAAAGAAAAACTTTCCAAACTAAACATGAACCTTTTCCGGTAACAATAATATAAACCCCATACAGAAACAAACAAACAAACAAACAAACAAACAAACAAACACCCCCCCCCCCCCAATTCAATTAATTTTAAAGGGGGAAAGACCCCCTACAATTGCTTTTTTAAAGCAATTGATTTATATTGTAAAGAACCTTTTTAACCATTCTGTTCCGTTAATAAAAAAAAAAAAAAAAAAAAATCCCGAGACCCCGTTTTGCAGCCCCCCCCCCCCTTTTTTTTTTAACCCTTCACTTACAACTGAATGTAGGTTGTGTGCTATCGATCCTTTCAACGTAAAACGAACGACAACTCCAGTTTTTTCCATATTATTAGGTCTTTCCACTTTTCTGTGGAAAGTCCTATTGTATTTGTTCTGATTATTATTATTATTATTATTATTATTTTTTTTCTTCCGCCAAATTTTTTTCTTGCGATAAATGTTTGTTTCGCAATATGTCGCTTAGATATTTCTCATATGGTATCGTATAGTTTATGCGCTTTTAAATTTCACCCTGCTAAGCCGAACCATTTTCTTTGTGAGAGTTATCTCCCTATTCACTGTTTATCATGTGTGTGCATCTCCTTCATAACAAAAAAAGATAGCGACAAAATTCTTTTCACAAATTGTTCGTTACATCCTCAGTAATTTTTGGCGTATTTGGATCGAAGCGATTCGATGAAATTTTATAGGAGTTATCTACCTTTACGGAATAAATTTGTCGCTATATTTTTTTAACTCATAAACCGTTAACCGTATAACCCTGGAATGTTTTTATTTGAGTCCCCTGATTCCTAACTAAGAAAATTAGGTCAAGGTCAAAGGTCAAGGTCATATTTTAGATTTTCATATGTCTTTGATTTCCCTATAATTCTTGAATGGTTATAGATACAGAAAATTTAAGCAGTGAAAAATGTTGAGTACTTCAAGGGGCAACTTTGTTACTTTATGATTGTATTGGTTTTACCATTATATAAGGGACATAACCCCCATTGATGGTTTATAAAAAGCCATTATTGGGCAAAACTCTTAAACAAAAGGTCCTTGACCCATAGGGTGTTTTTTGCAATGACATTGTGAAGCAATGACCTTGACAAAGGTCACAAGGTCAAAGGTCAAGGTCATGTCCATATGTGATTTGGGGCACTACTTGAAGAGTTTTATGTGTGTTTGCCTGCCAATCAATCAATCAATCAATCAATCAATCAATCAATCAATCAATCAATCAATCAATCAATCATGATCATGATCAATCAACCAATAATGATCATGATCAATCAATCAATCAATCAATCAGAGGATTCAAGATCTTCTTTGTTTCTTTTACGCTGTTTCAACTGACCCTATCTAACGTGTTTTACCAACCAACCAACCAACCAACCAACTAATCAATCAATCAATCAATCAATCAATCATGATCATGATCAATCAATCATGTTTCTGTCTCATGTGTTTAATATAGGGTCCAAGATCTTTGTTTCTTTTTCGCTGTTTCAATTGACCCTATCCAACGTGTTTAACCAACCAACCAACCAACCAACCAACCAACCAACCAACCAACCAACCAGCTAATCAAGTAATCAATCAATCAATCAATCATGATCATGATCAATCAATCATGTATCCGTCTCATGTGTTTAATATACGGTCCAATATCTTCTTTGTTTCTTTTTCGCTGTTTCAATTGACCCTATCCAACGTGTTTAACCAACCAACCAACCAACCAACCAACTAATCAATCAATCAATCAATCAAGTAATCAATCAATCATAATCATGATCAATCAATCAATCAGTCAAGTAAGTAATCAATCAATCATGATGATGATCAATCAATCATGTTTCATGAAAAATTGAAATTTAATATTGTTCTTGCGTCACTTCTGAAAAAAAAATCCACATGTACTCTGAAACTACAAGTACAATCGACCTCAAAATTTGCAGTCAGCAGTGCATACATGTACTAAAAGTTTATAAAAAAACTTGGTGCAGCTACCTCTCACGAATTTTCCTAGAGAAAATAAATGGCAATGCCGTAAAAATCGCTGGCTAGGTCCGTAAATCTCAGTAAAAACCTACAATAAAATGTCCGCTCCGAGATTGAAATACTAATCTGTGTTACAAACAAGTGCTGAAAAATGTACATTATCAGAAAATAATCAATAAATGTGTTTTAAAGTTACACCGGATCAATTAAATCCAAAACATGCACTGCCCGTGAACTGTCAACAAGATGTCAATTTCCTACAATGACAAAAGAAATTACATTGTGTATATTCCATCTCTATAGATGTTGTCTGTCCAACGTCCCGACCTAAAGAGAAATAAAAAGACTATCTTTTCGTTATTATAAACCCGTGTCACGTGATGTGGCGCGCGCGCTGTACCTAAAATAAAAGAAAAACTTTCCAAACTAAACATGAACCTTTTCCGGTAACAATAATATAAACCCCATACAGAAACAAACAAACAAACAAACAAACAAACAAACAAACACCCCCCCC
>NW_026963540.1:0-29982 GCF_036588685.1 Mytilus trossulus
ACTTTTGAGCCTCCTCACTCTCAGTTCGTACAAGTTATAGCAGATACTAGTATGTGATACGTATGGTAGGGGACGTTTAATCTATACCTATAAAATGCATCGGATCAGAGGTATAGTAACTGTGAACCCTAAACACAGTGTCAGTGCCAAGCTTAACTTCACCATACGTATCATGAATAGTATCCAACTACTTCCTGTAATTGACTTTTAGGTCAATTTAAGTTTGTCCCGTTCAATAGTTTGTCCCGTGCATAATTATGTCATATTGCATGCAACTTTAAAATACTAGAATACAGCTTAATTGTATACTTACTGTTTAGACTTGACGTGTATTTTCTGTCTTAACTACTTTCTTCATAGACACCAAAAATGTGGTTCAAACTAGAATTTCAATGCCTTTGATTGATACCTTTTCTGAAACTGTTGACAGTAATCTGCTAAATGATAAAATACAAAATGAGTTTCTTTCGCAAATAGGGGAAGGACACGACTAATTCATGGTCCCATTACTTTCTATGTTAAATTCCTCCGTTCAAAACCTTCCAGCAGGCACACCTCTTGTTTTAAGTTCAAATAAAGTGGCAATCATTGCATTTCAAAGCAACACTTTAAGCTGCTGCTTAATTTGATGAAAAGCTACAACTCTATCTAGCTACTGAGAAGTGATACAATGTTTATATATAAGCACCACATAGACAGTAACAAGAAAGGCTGATAACCTGTGAACTTTTAGACGGCAGCAATTTCAATATTTAGACTTATTTAAATGTTTTGACTTTTGAGCCTCCTCACTCTCAGTTCGTACAAGTTATAGCAGATACTAGTATGTGATACGTATGGTAGGGGACGTTTAATCTATACCTATAAAATGCATCGGATCAGAGGTATAGTAACTGTGAACCCTAAACACAGTGTCAGTGCCAAGCTTAACTTCACCATACGTATCATGAATAGTATCCAACTACTTCCTGTAATTGACTTTTAGGTCAATTTAAGTTTGTCCCGTTCAATAGTTTGTCCCGTGCATAATTATGTCATATTGCATGCAACTTTAAAATACTAGAATACAGCTTAATTGTATACTTACTGTTTAGACTTGACGTGTATTTTCTGTCTTAACTACTTTCTTCATAGACACCAAAAATGTGGTTCAAACTAGAATTTCAATGCCTTTGATTGATACCTTTTCTGAAACTGTTGACAGTAATCTGCTAAATGATAAAATACAAAATGAGTTTCTTTCGCAAATAGGGGAAGGACACGACTAATTCATGGTCCCATTACTTTCTATGTTAAATTCCTCCGTTCAAAACCTTCCAGCAGGCACACCTCTTGTTTTAAGTTCAAATAAAGTGGCAATCATTGCATTTCAAAGCAACACTTTAAGCTGCTGCTTAATTTGATGAAAAGCTACAACTCTATCTAGCTACTGAGAAGTGATACAATGTTTATATATAAGCACCACATAGACAGTAACAAGAAAGGCTGATAACCTGTGAACTTTTAGACGGCAGCAATTTCAATATTTAGACTTATTTAAATGTTTTGACTTTTGAGCCTCCTCACTCTCAGTTCGTACAAGTTATAGCAGATACTAGTATGTGATACGTATGGTAGGGGACGTTTAATCTATACCTATAAAATGCATCGGATCAGAGGTATAGTAACTGTGAACCCTAAACACAGTGTCAGTGCCAAGCTTAACTTCACCATACGTATCATGAATAGTATCCAACTACTTCCTGTAATTGACTTTTAGGTCAATTTAAGTTTGTCCCGTTCAATAGTTTGTCCCGTGCATAATTATGTCATATTGCATGCAACTTTAAAATACTAGAATACAGCTTAATTGTATACTTACTGTTTAGACTTGACGTGTATTTTCTGTCTTAACTACTTTCTTCATAGACACCAAAAATGTGGTTCAAACTAGAATTTCAATGCCTTTGATTGATACCTTTTCTGAAACTGTTGACAGTAATCTGCTAAATGATAAAATACAAAATGAGTTTCTTTCGCAAATAGGGGAAGGACACGACTAATTCATGGTCCCATTACTTTCTATGTTAAATTCCTCCGTTCAAAACCTTCCAGCAGGCACACCTCTTGTTTTAAGTTCAAATAAAGTGGCAATCATTGCATTTCAAAGCAACACTTTAAGCTGCTGCTTAATTTGATGAAAAGCTACAACTCTATCTAGCTACTGAGAAGTGATACAATGTTTATATATAAGCACCACATAGACAGTAACAAGAAAGGCTGATAACCTGTGAACTTTTAGACGGCAGCAATTTCAATATTTAGACTTATTTAAATGTTTTGACTTTTGAGCCTCCTCACTCTCAGTTCGTACAAGTTATAGCAGATACTAGTATGTGATACGTATGGTAGGGGACGTTTAATCTATACCTATAAAATGCATCGGATCAGAGGTATAGTAACTGTGAACCCTAAACACAGTGTCAGTGCCAAGCTTAACTTCACCATACGTATCATGAATAGTATCCAACTACTTCCTGTAATTGACTTTTAGGTCAATTTAAGTTTGTCCCGTTCAATAGTTTGTCCCGTGCATAATTATGTCATATTGCATGCAACTTTAAAATACTAGAATACAGCTTAATTGTATACTTACTGTTTAGACTTGACGTGTATTTTCTGTCTTAACTACTTTCTTCATAGACACCAAAAATGTGGTTCAAACTAGAATTTCAATGCCTTTGATTGATACCTTTTCTGAAACTGTTGACAGTAATCTGCTAAATGATAAAATACAAAATGAGTTTCTTTCGCAAATAGGGGAAGGACACGACTAATTCATGGTCCCATTACTTTCTATGTTAAATTCCTCCGTTCAAAACCTTCCAGCAGGCACACCTCTTGTTTTAAGTTCAAATAAAGTGGCAATCATTGCATTTCAAAGCAACACTTTAAGCTGCTGCTTAATTTGATGAAAAGCTACAACTCTATCTAGCTACTGAGAAGTGATACAATGTTTATATATAAGCACCACATAGACAGTAACAAGAAAGGCTGATAACCTGTGAACTTTTAGACGGCAGCAATTTCAATATTTAGACTTATTTAAATGTTTTGACTTTTGAGCCTCCTCACTCTCAGTTCGTACAAGTTATAGCAGATACTAGTATGTGATACGTATGGTAGGGGACGTTTAATCTATACCTATAAAATGCATCGGATCAGAGGTATAGTAACTGTGAACCCTAAACACAGTGTCAGTGCCAAGCTTAACTTCACCATACGTATCATGAATAGTATCCAACTACTTCCTGTAATTGACTTTTAGGTCAATTTAAGTTTGTCCCGTTCAATAGTTTGTCCCGTGCATAATTATGTCATATTGCATGCAACTTTAAAATACTAGAATACAGCTTAATTGTATACTTACTGTTTAGACTTGACGTGTATTTTCTGTCTTAACTACTTTCTTCATAGACACCAAAAATGTGGTTCAAACTAGAATTTCAATGCCTTTGATTGATACCTTTTCTGAAACTGTTGACAGTAATCTGCTAAATGATAAAATACAAAATGAGTTTCTTTCGCAAATAGGGGAAGGACACGACTAATTCATGGTCCCATTACTTTCTATGTTAAATTCCTCCGTTCAAAACCTTCCAGCAGGCACACCTCTTGTTTTAAGTTCAAATAAAGTGGCAATCATTGCATTTCAAAGCAACACTTTAAGCTGCTGCTTAATTTGATGAAAAGCTACAACTCTATCTAGCTACTGAGAAGTGATACAATGTTTATATATAAGCACCACATAGACAGTAACAAGAAAGGCTGATAACCTGTGAACTTTTAGACGGCAGCAATTTCAATATTTAGACTTATTTAAATGTTTTGACTTTTGAGCCTCCTCACTCTCAGTTCGTACAAGTTATAGCAGATACTAGTATGTGATACGTATGGTAGGGGACGTTTAATCTATACCTATAAAATGCATCGGATCAGAGGTATAGTAACTGTGAACCCTAAACACAGTGTCAGTGCCAAGCTTAACTTCACCATACGTATCATGAATAGTATCCAACTACTTCCTGTAATTGACTTTTAGGTCAATTTAAGTTTGTCCCGTTCAATAGTTTGTCCCGTGCATAATTATGTCATATTGCATGCAACTTTAAAATACTAGAATACAGCTTAATTGTATACTTACTGTTTAGACTTGACGTGTATTTTCTGTCTTAACTACTTTCTTCATAGACACCAAAAATGTGGTTCAAACTAGAATTTCAATGCCTTTGATTGATACCTTTTCTGAAACTGTTGACAGTAATCTGCTAAATGATAAAATACAAAATGAGTTTCTTTCGCAAATAGGGGAAGGACACGACTAATTCATGGTCCCATTACTTTCTATGTTAAATTCCTCCGTTCAAAACCTTCCAGCAGGCACACCTCTTGTTTTAAGTTCAAATAAAGTGGCAATCATTGCATTTCAAAGCAACACTTTAAGCTGCTGCTTAATTTGATGAAAAGCTACAACTCTATCTAGCTACTGAGAAGTGATACAATGTTTATATATAAGCACCACATAGACAGTAACAAGAAAGGCTGATAACCTGTGAACTTTTAGACGGCAGCAATTTCAATATTTAGACTTATTTAAATGTTTTGACTTTTGAGCCTCCTCACTCTCAGTTCGTACAAGTTATAGCAGATACTAGTATGTGATACGTATGGTAGGGGACGTTTAATCTATACCTATAAAATGCATCGGATCAGAGGTATAGTAACTGTGAACCCTAAACACAGTGTCAGTGCCAAGCTTAACTTCACCATACGTATCATGAATAGTATCCAACTACTTCCTGTAATTGACTTTAGGTCAATTTAAGTTTGTCCCGTTCAATAGTTTGTCCCGTGCATAATTATGTCATATTGCATGCAACTTTAAAATACTAGAATACAGCTTAATTGTATACTTACTGTTTAGACTTGACGTGTATTTTCTGTCTTAACTACTTTCTTCATAGACACCAAAAATGTGGTTCAAACTAGAATTTCAATGCCTTTGATTGATACCTTTTCTGAAACTGTTGACAGTAATCTGCTAAATGATAAAATACAAAATGAGTTTCTTTCGCAAATAGGGGAAGGACACGACTAATTCATGGTCCCATTACTTTCTATGTTAAATTCCTCCGTTCAAAACCTTCCAGCAGGCACACCTCTTGTTTTAAGTTCAAATAAAGTGGCAATCATTGCATTTCAAAGCAACACTTTAAGCTGCTGCTTAATTTGATGAAAAGCTACAACTCTATCTAGCTACTGAGAAGTGATACAATGTTTATATATAAGCACCACATAGACAGTAACAAGAAAGGCTGATAACCTGTGAACTTTTAGACGGCAGCAATTTCAATATTTAGACTTATTTAAATGTTTTGACTTTTGAGCCTCCTCACTCTCAGTTCGTACAAGTTATAGCAGATACTAGTATGTGATACGTATGGTAGGGGACGTTTAATCTATACCTATAAAATGCATCGGATCAGAGGTATAGTAACTGTGAACCCTAAACACAGTGTCAGTGCCAAGCTTAACTTCACCATACGTATCATGAATAGTATCCAACTACTTCCTGTAATTGACTTTTAGGTCAATTTAAGTTTGTCCCGTTCAATAGTTTGTCCCGTGCATAATTATGTCATATTGCATGCAACTTTAAAATACTAGAATACAGCTTAATTGTATACTTACTGTTTAGACTTGACGTGTATTTTCTGTCTTAACTACTTTCTTCATAGACACCAAAAATGTGGTTCAAACTAGAATTTCAATGCCTTTGATTGATACCTTTTCTGAAACTGTTGACAGTAATCTGCTAAATGATAAAATACAAAATGAGTTTCTTTCGCAAATAGGGGAAGGACACGACTAATTCATGGTCCCATTACTTTCTATGTTAAATTCCTCCGTTCAAAACCTTCCAGCAGGCACACCTCTTGTTTTAAGTTCAAATAAAGTGGCAATCATTGCATTTCAAAGCAACACTTTAAGCTGCTGCTTAATTTGATGAAAAGCTACAACTCTATCTAGCTACTGAGAAGTGATACAATGTTTATATATAAGCACCACATAGACAGTAACAAGAAAGGCTGATAACCTGTGAACTTTTAGACGGCAGCAATTTCAATATTTAGACTTATTTAAATGTTTTGACTTTTGAGCCTCCTCACTCTCAGTTCGTACAAGTTATAGCAGATACTAGTATGTGATACGTATGGTAGGGGACGTTTAATCTATACCTATAAAATGCATCGGATCAGAGGTATAGTAACTGTGAACCCTAAACACAGTGTCAGTGCCAAGCTTAACTTCACCATACGTATCATGAATAGTATCCAACTACTTCCTGTAATTGACTTTTAGGTCAATTTAAGTTTGTCCCGTTCAATAGTTTGTCCCGTGCATAATTATGTCATATTGCATGCAACTTTAAAATACTAGAATACAGCTTAATTGTATACTTACTGTTTAGACTTGACGTGTATTTTCTGTCTTAACTACTTTCTTCATAGACACCAAAAATGTGGTTCAAACTAGAATTTCAATGCCTTTGATTGATACCTTTTCTGAAACTGTTGACAGTAATCTGCTAAATGATAAAATACAAAATGAGTTTCTTTCGCAAATAGGGGAAGGACACGACTAATTCATGGTCCCATTACTTTCTATGTTAAATTCCTCCGTTCAAAACCTTCCAGCAGGCACACCTCTTGTTTTAAGTTCAAATAAAGTGGCAATCATTGCATTTCAAAGCAACACTTTAAGCTGCTGCTTAATTTGATGAAAAGCTACAACTCTATCTAGCTACTGAGAAGTGATACAATGTTTATATATAAGCACCACATAGACAGTAACAAGAAAGGCTGATAACCTGTGAACTTTTAGACGGCAGCAATTTCAATATTTAGACTTATTTAAATGTTTTGACTTTTGAGCCTCCTCACTCTCAGTTCGTACAAGTTATAGCAGATACTAGTATGTGATACGTATGGTAGGGGACGTTTAATCTATACCTATAAAATGCATCGGATCAGAGGTATAGTAACTGTGAACCCTAAACACAGTGTCAGTGCCAAGCTTAACTTCACCATACGTATCATGAATAGTATCCAACTACTTCCTGTAATTGACTTTTAGGTCAATTTAAGTTTGTCCCGTTCAATAGTTTGTCCCGTGCATAATTATGTCATATTGCATGCAACTTTAAAATACTAGAATACAGCTTAATTGTATACTTACTGTTTAGACTTGACGTGTATTTTCTGTCTTAACTACTTTCTTCATAGACACCAAAAATGTGGTTCAAACTAGAATTTCAATGCCTTTGATTGATACCTTTTCTGAAACTGTTGACAGTAATCTGCTAAATGATAAAATACAAAATGAGTTTCTTTCGCAAATAGGGGAAGGACACGACTAATTCATGGTCCCATTACTTTCTATGTTAAATTCCTCCGTTCAAAACCTTCCAGCAGGCACACCTCTTGTTTTAAGTTCAAATAAAGTGGCAATCATTGCATTTCAAAGCAACACTTTAAGCTGCTGCTTAATTTGATGAAAAGCTACAACTCTATCTAGCTACTGAGAAGTGATACAATGTTTATATATAAGCACCACATAGACAGTAACAAGAAAGGCTGATAACCTGTGAACTTTTAGACGGCAGCAATTTCAATATTTAGACTTATTTAAATGTTTTGACTTTTGAGCCTCCTCACTCTCAGTTCGTACAAGTTATAGCAGATACTAGTATGTGATACGTATGGTAGGGGACGTTTAATCTATACCTATAAAATGCATCGGATCAGAGGTATAGTAACTGTGAACCCTAAACACAGTGTCAGTGCCAAGCTTAACTTCACCATACGTATCATGAATAGTATCCAACTACTTCCTGTAATTGACTTTTAGGTCAATTTA
This sequence comes from Mytilus trossulus, assembly GCF_036588685.1. Lineage (NCBI taxonomy): Eukaryota > Metazoa > Mollusca > Bivalvia > Mytilida > Mytilidae > Mytilus > Mytilus trossulus. Next base: position 7,960 of record NW_026963540.1, read on the forward strand.
AGTTTGTCCCGTTCAATAGTTTGTCCCGTGCATAATTATGTCATATTGCATGCAACTTTAAAATACTAGAATACAGCTTAATTGTATACTTACTGTTTAGACTTGACGTGTATTTTCTGTCTTAACTACTTTCTTCATAGACACCAAAAATGTGGTTCAAACTAGAATTTCAATGCCTTTGATTGATACCTTTTCTGAAACTGTTGACAGTAATCTGCTAAATGATAAAATACAAAATGAGTTTCTTTCGCAAATAGGGGAAGGACACGACTAATTCATGGTCCCATTACTTTCTATGTTAAATTCCTCCGTTCAAAACCTTCCAGCAGGCACACCTCTTGTTTTAAGTTCAAATAAAGTGGCAATCATTGCATTTCAAAGCAACACTTTAAGCTGCTGCTTAATTTGATGAAAAGCTACAACTCTATCTAGCTACTGAGAAGTGATACAATGTTTATATATAAGCACCACATAGACAGTAACAAGAAAGGCTGATAACCTGTGAACTTTTAGACGGCAGCAATTTCAATATTTAGACTTATTTAAATGTTTTGACTTTTGAGCCTCCTCACTCTCAGTTCGTACAAGTTATAGCAGATACTAGTATGTGATACGTATGGTAGGGGACGTTTAATCTATACCTATAAAATGCATCGGATCAGAGGTATAGTAACTGTGAACCCTAAACACAGTGTCAGTGCCAAGCTTAACTTCACCATACGTATCATGAATAGTATCCAACTACTTCCTGTAATTGACTTTTAGGTCAATTTAAGTTTGTCCCGTTCAATAGTTTGTCCCGTGCATAATTATGTCATATTGCATGCAACTTTAAAATACTAGAATACAGCTTAATTGTATACTTACTGTTTAGACTTGACGTGTATTTTCTGTCTTAACTACTTTCTTCATAGACACCAAAAATGTGGTTCAAACTAGAATTTCAATGCCTTTGATTGATACCTTTTCTGAAACTGTTGACAGTAATCTGCTAAATGATAAAATACAAAATGAGTTTCTTTCGCAAATAGGGGAAGGACACGACTAATTCATGGTCCCATTACTTTCTATGTTAAATTCCTCCGTTCAAAACCTTCCAGCAGGCACACCTCTTGTTTTAAGTTCAAATAAAGTGGCAATCATTGCATTTCAAAGCAACACTTTAAGCTGCTGCTTAATTTGATGAAAAGCTACAACTCTATCTAGCTACTGAGAAGTGATACAATGTTTATATATAAGCACCACATAGACAGTAACAAGAAAGGCTGATAACCTGTGAACTTTTAGACGGCAGCAATTTCAATATTTAGACTTATTTAAATGTTTTGACTTTTGAGCCTCCTCACTCTCAGTTCGTACAAGTTATAGCAGATACTAGTATGTGATACGTATGGTAGGGGACGTTTAATCTATACCTATAAAATGCATCGGATCAGAGGTATAGTAACTGTGAACCCTAAACACAGTGTCAGTGCCAAGCTTAACTTCACCATACGTATCATGAATAGTATCCAACTACTTCCTGTAATTGACTTTTAGGTCAATTTAAGTTTGTCCCGTTCAATAGTTTGTCCCGTGCATAATTATGTCATATTGCATGCAACTTTAAAATACTAGAATACAGCTTAATTGTATACTTACTGTTTAGACTTGACGTGTATTTTCTGTCTTAACTACTTTCTTCATAGACACCAAAAATGTGGTTCAAACTAGAATTTCAATGCCTTTGATTGATACCTTTTCTGAAACTGTTGACAGTAATCTGCTAAATGATAAAATACAAAATGAGTTTCTTTCGCAAATAGGGGAAGGACACGACTAATTCATGGTCCCATTACTTTCTATGTTAAATTCCTCCGTTCAAAACCTTCCAGCAGGCACACCTCTTGTTTTAAGTTCAAATAAAGTGGCAATCATTGCATTTCAAAGCAACACTTTAAGCTGCTGCTTAATTTGATGAAAAGCTACAACTCTATCTAGCTACTGAGAAGTGATACAATGTTTATATATAAGCACCACATAGACAGTAACAAGAAAGGCTGATAACCTGTGAACTTTTAGACGGCAGCAATTTCAATATTTAGACTTATTTAAATGTTTTGACTTTTGAGCCTCCTCACTCTCAGTTCGTACAAGTTATAGCAGATACTAGTATGTGATACGTATGGTAGGGGACGTTTAATCTATACCTATAAAATGCATCGGATCAGAGGTATAGTAACTGTGAACCCTAAACACAGTGTCAGTGCCAAGCTTAACTTCACCATACGTATCATGAATAGTATCCAACTACTTCCTGTAATTGACTTTTAGGTCAATTTAAGTTTGTCCCGTTCAATAGTTTGTCCCGTGCATAATTATGTCATATTGCATGCAACTTTAAAATACTAGAATACAGCTTAATTGTATACTTACTGTTTAGACTTGACGTGTATTTTCTGTCTTAACTACTTTCTTCATAGACACCAAAAATGTGGTTCAAACTAGAATTTCAATGCCTTTGATTGATACCTTTTCTGAAACTGTTGACAGTAATCTGCTAAATGATAAAATACAAAATGAGTTTCTTTCGCAAATAGGGGAAGGACACGACTAATTCATGGTCCCATTACTTTCTATGTTAAATTCCTCCGTTCAAAACCTTCCAGCAGGCACACCTCTTGTTTTAAGTTCAAATAAAGTGGCAATCATTGCATTTCAAAGCAACACTTTAAGCTGCTGCTTAATTTGATGAAAAGCTACAACTCTATCTAGCTACTGAGAAGTGATACAATGTTTATATATAAGCACCACATAGACAGTAACAAGAAAGGCTGATAACCTGTGAACTTTTAGACGGCAGCAATTTCAATATTTAGACTTATTTAAATGTTTTGACTTTTGAGCCTCCTCACTCTCAGTTCGTACAAGTTATAGCAGATACTAGTATGTGATACGTATGGTAGGGGACGTTTAATCTATACCTATAAAATGCATCGGATCAGAGGTATAGTAACTGTGAACCCTAAACACAGTGTCAGTGCCAAGCTTAACTTCACCATACGTATCATGAATAGTATCCAACTACTTCCTGTAATTGACTTTTAGGTCAATTTAAGTTTGTCCCGTTCAATAGTTTGTCCCGTGCATAATTATGTCATATTGCATGCAACTTTAAAATACTAGAATACAGCTTAATTGTATACTTACTGTTTAGACTTGACGTGTATTTTCTGTCTTAACTACTTTCTTCATAGACACCAAAAATGTGGTTCAAACTAGAATTTCAATGCCTTTGATTGATACCTTTTCTGAAACTGTTGACAGTAATCTGCTAAATGATAAAATACAAAATGAGTTTCTTTCGCAAATAGGGGAAGGACACGACTAATTCATGGTCCCATTACTTTCTATGTTAAATTCCTCCGTTCAAAACCTTCCAGCAGGCACACCTCTTGTTTTAAGTTCAAATAAAGTGGCAATCATTGCATTTCAAAGCAACACTTTAAGCTGCTGCTTAATTTGATGAAAAGCTACAACTCTATCTAGCTACTGAGAAGTGATACAATGTTTATATATAAGCACCACATAGACAGTAACAAGAAAGGCTGATAACCTGTGAACTTTTAGACGGCAGCAATTTCAATATTTAGACTTATTTAAATGTTTTGACTTTTGAGCCTCCTCACTCTCAGTTCGTACAAGTTATAGCAGATACTAGTATGTGATACGTATGGTAGGGGACGTTTAATCTATACCTATAAAATGCATCGGATCAGAGGTATAGTAACTGTGAACCCTAAACACAGTGTCAGTGCCAAGCTTAACTTCACCATACGTATCATGAATAGTATCCAACTACTTCCTGTAATTGACTTTTAGGTCAATTTAAGTTTGTCCCGTTCAATAGTTTGTCCCGTGCATAATTATGTCATATTGCATGCAACTTTAAAATACTAGAATACAGCTTAATTGTATACTTACTGTTTAGACTTGACGTGTATTTTCTGTCTTAACTACTTTCTTCATAGACACCAAAAATGTGGTTCAAACTAGAATTTCAATGCCTTTGATTGATACCTTTTCTGAAACTGTTGACAGTAATCTGCTAAATGATAAAATACAAAATGAGTTTCTTTCGCAAATAGGGGAAGGACACGACTAATTCATGGTCCCATTACTTTCTATGTTAAATTCCTCCGTTCAAAACCTTCCAGCAGGCACACCTCTTGTTTTAAGTTCAAATAAAGTGGCAATCATTGCATTTCAAAGCAACACTTTAAGCTGCTGCTTAATTTGATGAAAAGCTACAACTCTATCTAGCTACTGAGAAGTGATACAATGTTTATATATAAGCACCACATAGACAGTAACAAGAAAGGCTGATAACCTGTGAACTTTTAGACGGCAGCAATTTCAATATTTAGACTTATTTAAATGTTTTGACTTTTGAGCCTCCTCACTCTCAGTTCGTACAAGTTATAGCAGATACTAGTATGTGATACGTATGGTAGGGGACGTTTAATCTATACCTATAAAATGCATCGGATCAGAGGTATAGTAACTGTGAACCCTAAACACAGTGTCAGTGCCAAGCTTAACTTCACCATACGTATCATGAATAGTATCCAACTACTTCCTGTAATTGACTTTTAGGTCAATTTAAGTTTGTCCCGTTCAATAGTTTGTCCCGTGCATAATTATGTCATATTGCATGCAACTTTAAAATACTAGAATACAGCTTAATTGTATACTTACTGTTTAGACTTGACGTGTATTTTCTGTCTTAACTACTTTCTTCATAGACACCAAAAATGTGGTTCAAACTAGAATTTCAATGCCTTTGATTGATACCTTTTCTGAAACTGTTGACAGTAATCTGCTAAATGATAAAATACAAAATGAGTTTCTTTCGCAAATAGGGGAAGGACACGACTAATTCATGGTCCCATTACTTTCTATGTTAAATTCCTCCGTTCAAAACCTTCCAGCAGGCACACCTCTTGTTTTAAGTTCAAATAAAGTGGCAATCATTGCATTTCAAAGCAACACTTTAAGCTGCTGCTTAATTTGATGAAAAGCTACAACTCTATCTAGCTACTGAGAAGTGATACAATGTTTATATATAAGCACCACATAGACAGTAACAAGAAAGGCTGATAACCTGTGAACTTTTAGACGGCAGCAATTTCAATATTTAGACTTATTTAAATGTTTTGACTTTTGAGCCTCCTCACTCTCAGTTCGTACAAGTTATAGCAGATACTAGTATGTGATACGTATGGTAGGGGACGTTTAATCTATACCTATAAAATGCATCGGATCAGAGGTATAGTAACTGTGAACCCTAAACACAGTGTCAGTGCCAAGCTTAACTTCACCATACGTATCATGAATAGTATCCAACTACTTCCTGTAATTGACTTTTAGGTCAATTTAAGTTTGTCCCGTTCAATAGTTTGTCCCGTGCATAATTATGTCATATTGCATGCAACTTTAAAATACTAGAATACAGCTTAATTGTATACTTACTGTTTAGACTTGACGTGTATTTTCTGTCTTAACTACTTTCTTCATAGACACCAAAAATGTGGTTCAAACTAGAATTTCAATGCCTTTGATTGATACCTTTTCTGAAACTGTTGACAGTAATCTGCTAAATGATAAAATACAAAATGAGTTTCTTTCGCAAATAGGGGAAGGACACGACTAATTCATGGTCCCATTACTTTCTATGTTAAATTCCTCCGTTCAAAACCTTCCAGCAGGCACACCTCTTGTTTTAAGTTCAAATAAAGTGGCAATCATTGCATTTCAAAGCAACACTTTAAGCTGCTGCTTAATTTGATGAAAAGCTACAACTCTATCTAGCTACTGAGAAGTGATACAATGTTTATATATAAGCACCACATAGACAGTAACAAGAAAGGCTGATAACCTGTGAACTTTTAGACGGCAGCAATTTCAATATTTAGACTTATTTAAATGTTTTGACTTTTGAGCCTCCTCACTCTCAGTTCGTACAAGTTATAGCAGATACTAGTATGTGATACGTATGGTAGGGGACGTTTAATCTATACCTATAAAATGCATCGGATCAGAGGTATAGTAACTGTGAACCCTAAACACAGTGTCAGTGCCAAGCTTAACTTCACCATACGTATCATGAATAGTATCCAACTACTTCCTGTAATTGACTTTTAGGTCAATTTAAGTTTGTCCCGTTCAATAGTTTGTCCCGTGCATAATTATGTCATATTGCATGCAACTTTAAAATACTAGAATACAGCTTAATTGTATACTTACTGTTTAGACTTGACGTGTATTTTCTGTCTTAACTACTTTCTTCATAGACACCAAAAATGTGGTTCAAACTAGAATTTCAATGCCTTTGATTGATACCTTTTCTGAAACTGTTGACAGTAATCTGCTAAATGATAAAATACAAAATGAGTTTCTTTCGCAAATAGGGGAAGGACACGACTAATTCATGGTCCCATTACTTTCTATGTTAAATTCCTCCGTTCAAAACCTTCCAGCAGGCACACCTCTTGTTTTAAGTTCAAATAAAGTGGCAATCATTGCATTTCAAAGCAACACTTTAAGCTGCTGCTTAATTTGATGAAAAGCTACAACTCTATCTAGCTACTGAGAAGTGATACAATGTTTATATATAAGCACCACATAGACAGTAACAAGAAAGGCTGATAACCTGTGAACTTTTAGACGGCAGCAATTTCAATATTTAGACTTATTTAAATGTTTTGACTTTTGAGCCTCCTCACTCTCAGTTCGTACAAGTTATAGCAGATACTAGTATGTGATACGTATGGTAGGGGACGTTTAATCTATACCTATAAAATGCATCGGATCAGAGGTATAGTAACTGTGAACCCTAAACACAGTGTCAGTGCCAAGCTTAACTTCACCATACGTATCATGAATAGTATCCAACTACTTCCTGTAATTGACTTTTAGGTCAATTTAAGTTTGTCCCGTTCAATAGTTTGTCCCGTGCATAATTATGTCATATTGCATGCAACTTTAAAATACTAGAATACAGCTTAATTGTATACTTACTGTTTAGACTTGACGTGTATTTTCTGTCTTAACTACTTTCTTCATAGACACCAAAAATGTGGTTCAAACTAGAATTTCAATGCCTTTGATTGATACCTTTTCTGAAACTGTTGACAGTAATCTGCTAAATGATAAAATACAAAATGAGTTTCTTTCGCAAATAGGGGAAGGACACGACTAATTCATGGTCCCATTACTTTCTATGTTAAATTCCTCCGTTCAAAACCTTCCAGCAGGCACACCTCTTGTTTTAAGTTCAAATAAAGTGGCAATCATTGCATTTCAAAGCAACACTTTAAGCTGCTGCTTAATTTGATGAAAAGCTACAACTCTATCTAGCTACTGAGAAGTGATACAATGTTTATATATAAGCACCACATAGACAGTAACAAGAAAGGCTGATAACCTGTGAACTTTTAGACGGCAGCAATTTCAATATTTAGACTTATTTAAATGTTTTGACTTTTGAGCCTCCTCACTCTCAGTTCGTACAAGTTATAGCAGATACTAGTATGTGATACGTATGGTAGGGGACGTTTAATCTATACCTATAAAATGCATCGGATCAGAGGTATAGTAACTGTGAACCCTAAACACAGTGTCAGTGCCAAGCTTAACTTCACCATACGTATCATGAATAGTATCCAACTACTTCCTGTAATTGACTTTTAGGTCAATTTAAGTTTGTCCCGTTCAATAGTTTGTCCCGTGCATAATTATGTCATATTGCATGCAACTTTAAAATACTAGAATACAGCTTAATTGTATACTTACTGTTTAGACTTGACGTGTATTTTCTGTCTTAACTACTTTCTTCATAGACACCAAAAATGTGGTTCAAACTAGAATTTCAATGCCTTTGATTGATACCTTTTCTGAAACTGTTGACAGTAATCTGCTAAATGATAAAATACAAAATGAGTTTCTTTCGCAAATAGGGGAAGGACACGACTAATTCATGGTCCCATTACTTTCTATGTTAAATTCCTCCGTTCAAAACCTTCCAGCAGGCACACCTCTTGTTTTAAGTTCAAATAAAGTGGCAATCATTGCATTTCAAAGCAACACTTTAAGCTGCTGCTTAATTTGATGAAAAGCTACAACTCTATCTAGCTACTGAGAAGTGATACAATGTTTATATATAAGCACCACATAGACAGTAACAAGAAAGGCTGATAACCTGTGAACTTTTAGACGGCAGCAATTTCAATATTTAGACTTATTTAAATGTTTTGACTTTTGAGCCTCCTCACTCTCAGTTCGTACAAGTTATAGCAGATACTAGTATGTGATACGTATGGTAGGGGACGTTTAATCTATACCTATAAAATGCATCGGATCAGAGGTATAGTAACTGTGAACCCTAAACACAGTGTCAGTGCCAAGCTTAACTTCACCATACGTATCATGAATAGTATCCAACTACTTCCTGTAATTGACTTTTAGGTCAATTTAAGTTTGTCCCGTTCAATAGTTTGTCCCGTGCATAATTATGTCATATTGCATGCAACTTTAAAATACTAGAATACAGCTTAATTGTATACTTACTGTTTAGACTTGACGTGTATTTTCTGTCTTAACTACTTTCTTCATAGACACCAAAAATGTGGTTCAAACTAGAATTTCAATGCCTTTGATTGATACCTTTTCTGAAACTGTTGACAGTAATCTGCTAAATGATAAAATACAAAATGAGTTTCTTTCGCAAATAGGGGAAGGACACGACTAATTCATGGTCCCATTACTTTCTATGTTAAATTCCTCCGTTCAAAACCTTCCAGCAGGCACACCTCTTGTTTTAAGTTCAAATAAAGTGGCAATCATTGCATTTCAAAGCAACACTTTAAGCTGCTGCTTAATTTGATGAAAAGCTACAACTCTATCTAGCTACTGAGAAGTGATACAATGTTTATATATAAGCACCACATAGACAGTAACAAGAAAGGCTGATAACCTGTGAACTTTTAGACGGCAGCAATTTCAATATTTAGACTTATTTAAATGTTTTGACTTTAGAGCCTCCTCACTCTCAGTTCGTACAAGTTATAGCAGATACTAGTATGTGATACGTATGGTAGGGGACGTTTAATCTATACCTATAAAATGCATCGGATCAGAGGTATAGTAACTGTGAACCCTAAACACAGTGTCAGTGCCAAGCTTAACTTCACCATACGTATCATGAATAGTATCCAACTACTTCCTGTAATTGACTTTTAGGTCAATTTAAGTTTGTCCCGTTCAATAGTTTGTCCCGTGCATAATTATGTCATATTGCATGCAACTTTAAAATACTAGAATACAGCTTAATTGTATACTTACTGTTTAGACTTGACGTGTATTTTCTGTCTTAACTACTTTCTTCATAGACACCAAAAATGTGGTTCAAACTAGAATTTCAATGCCTTTGATTGATACCTTTTCTGAAACTGTTGACAGTAATCTGCTAAATGATAAAATACAAAATGAGTTTCTTTCGCAAATAGGGGAAGGACACGACTAATTCATGGTCCCATTACTTTCTATGTTAAATTCCTCCGTTCAAAACCTTCCAGCAGGCACACCTCTTGTTTTAAGTTCAAATAAAGTGGCAATCATTGCATTTCAAAGCAACACTTTAAGCTGCTGCTTAATTTGATGAAAAGCTACAACTCTATCTAGCTACTGAGAAGTGATACAATGTTTATATATAAGCACCACATAGACAGTAACAAGAAAGGCTGATAACCTGTGAACTTTTAGACGGCAGCAATTTCAATATTTAGACTTATTTAAATGTTTTGACTTTTGAGCCTCCTCACTCTCAGTTCGTACAAGTTATAGCAGATACTAGTATGTGATACGTATGGTAGGGGACGTTTAATCTATACCTATAAAATGCATCGGATCAGAGGTATAGTAACTGTGAACCCTAAACACAGTGTCAGTGCCAAGCTTAACTTCACCATACGTATCATGAATAGTATCCAACTACTTCCTGTAATTGACTTTTAGGTCAATTTAAGTTTGTCCCGTTCAATAGTTTGTCCCGTGCATAATTATGTCATATTGCATGCAACTTTAAAATACTAGAATACAGCTTAATTGTATACTTACTGTTTAGACTTGACGTGTATTTTCTGTCTTAACTACTTTCTTCATAGACACCAAAAATGTGGTTCAAACTAGAATTTCAATGCCTTTGATTGATACCTTTTCTGAAACTGTTGACAGTAATCTGCTAAATGATAAAATACAAAATGAGTTTCTTTCGCAAATAGGGGAAGGACACGACTAATTCATGGTCCCATTACTTTCTATGTTAAATTCCTCCGTTCAAAACCTTCCAGCAGGCACACCTCTTGTTTTAAGTTCAAATAAAGTGGCAATCATTGCATTTCAAAGCAACACTTTAAGCTGCTGCTTAATTTGATGAAAAGCTACAACTCTATCTAGCTACTGAGAAGTGATACAATGTTTATATATAAGCACCACATAGACAGTAACAAGAAAGGCTGATAACCTGTGAACTTTTAGACGGCAGCAATTTCAATATTTAGACTTATTTAAATGTTTTGACTTTTGAGCCTCCTCACTCTCAGTTCGTACAAGTTATAGCAGATACTAGTATGTGATACGTATGGTAGGGGACGTTTAATCTATACCTATAAAATGCATCGGATCAGAGGTATAGTAACTGTGAACCCTAAACACAGTGTCAGTGCCAAGCTTAACTTCACCATACGTATCATGAATAGTATCCAACTACTTCCTGTAATTGACTTTTAGGTCAATTTAAGTTTGTCCCGTTCAATAGTTTGTCCCGTGCATAATTATGTCATATTGCATGCAACTTTAAAATACTAGAATACAGCTTAATTGTATACTTACTGTTTAGACTTGACGTGTATTTTCTGTCTTAACTACTTTCTTCATAGACACCAAAAATGTGGTTCAAACTAGAATTTCAATGCCTTTGATTGATACCTTTTCTGAAACTGTTGACAGTAATCTGCTAAATGATAAAATACAAAATGAGTTTCTTTCGCAAATAGGGGAAGGACACGACTAATTCATGGTCCCATTACTTTCTATGTTAAATTCCTCCGTTCAAAACCTTCCAGCAGGCACACCTCTTGTTTTAAGTTCAAATAAAGTGGCAATCATTGCATTTCAAAGCAACACTTTAAGCTGCTGCTTAATTTGATGAAAAGCTACAACTCTATCTAGCTACTGAGAAGTGATACAATGTTTATATATAAGCACCACATAGACAGTAACAAGAAAGGCTGATAACCTGTGAACTTTTAGACGGCAGCAATTTCAATATTTAGACTTATTTAAATGTTTTGACTTTTGAGCCTCCTCACTCTCAGTTCGTACAAGTTATAGCAGATACTAGTATGTGATACGTATGGTAGGGGACGTTTAATCTATACCTATAAAATGCATCGGATCAGAGGTATAGTAACTGTGAACCCTAAACACAGTGTCAGTGCCAAGCTTAACTTCACCATACGTATCATGAATAGTATCCAACTACTTCCTGTAATTGACTTTTAGGTCAATTTAAGTTTGTCCCGTTCAATAGTTTGTCCCGTGCATAATTATGTCATATTGCATGCAACTTTAAAATACTAGAATACAGCTTAATTGTATACTTACTGTTTAGACTTGACGTGTATTTTCTGTCTTAACTACTTTCTTCATAGACACCAAAAATGTGGTTCAAACTAGAATTTCAATGCCTTTGATTGATACCTTTTCTGAAACTGTTGACAGTAATCTGCTAAATGATAAAATACAAAATGAGTTTCTTTCGCAAATAGGGGAAGGACACGACTAATTCATGGTCCCATTACTTTCTATGTTAAATTCCTCCGTTCAAAACCTTCCAGCAGGCACACCTCTTGTTTTAAGTTCAAATAAAGTGGCAATCATTGCATTTCAAAGCAACACTTTAAGCTGCTGCTTAATTTGATGAAAAGCTACAACTCTATCTAGCTACTGAGAAGTGATACAATGTTTATATATAAGCACCACATAGACAGTAACAAGAAAGGCTGATAACCTGTGAACTTTTAGACGGCAGCAATTTCAATATTTAGACTTATTTAAATGTTTTGACTTTTGAGCCTCCTCACTCTCAGTTCGTACAAGTTATAGCAGATACTAGTATGTGATACGTATGGTAGGGGACGTTTAATCTATACCTATAAAATGCATCGGATCAGAGGTATAGTAACTGTGAACCCTAAACACAGTGTCAGTGCCAAGCTTAACTTCACCATACGTATCATGAATAGTATCCAACTACTTCCTGTAATTGACTTTTAGGTCAATTTAAGTTTGTCCCGTTCAATAGTTTGTCCCGTGCATAATTATGTCATATTGCATGCAACTTTAAAATACTAGAATACAGCTTAATTGTATACTTACTGTTTAGACTTGACGTGTATTTTCTGTCTTAACTACTTTCTTCATAGACACCAAAAATGTGGTTCAAACTAGAATTTCAATGCCTTTGATTGATACCTTTTCTGAAACTGTTGACAGTAATCTGCTAAATGATAAAATACAAAATGAGTTTCTTTCGCAAATAGGGGAAGGACACGACTAATTCATGGTCCCATTACTTTCTATGTTAAATTCCTCCGTTCAAAACCTTCCAGCAGGCACACCTCTTGTTTTAAGTTCAAATAAAGTGGCAATCATTGCATTTCAAAGCAACACTTTAAGCTGCTGCTTAATTTGATGAAAAGCTACAACTCTATCTAGCTACTGAGAAGTGATACAATGTTTATATATAAGCACCACATAGACAGTAACAAGAAAGGCTGATAACCTGTGAACTTTTAGACGGCAGCAATTTCAATATTTAGACTTATTTAAATGTTTTGACTTTTGAGCCTCCTCACTCTCAGTTCGTACAAGTTATAGCAGATACTAGTATGTGATACGTATGGTAGGGGACGTTTAATCTATACCTATAAAATGCATCGGATCAGAGGTATAGTAACTGTGAACCCTAAACACAGTGTCAGTGCCAAGCTTAACTTCACCATACGTATCATGAATAGTATCCAACTACTTCCTGTAATTGACTTTTAGGTCAATTTAAGTTTGTCCCGTTCAATAGTTTGTCCCGTGCATAATTATGTCATATTGCATGCAACTTTAAAATACTAGAATACAGCTTAATTGTATACTTACTGTTTAGACTTGACGTGTATTTTCTGTCTTAACTACTTTCTTCATAGACACCAAAAATGTGGTTCAAACTAGAATTTCAATGCCTTTGATTGATACCTTTTCTGAAACTGTTGACAGTAATCTGCTAAATGATAAAATACAAAATGAGTTTCTTTCGCAAATAGGGGAAGGACACGACTAATTCATGGTCCCATTACTTTCTATGTTAAATTCCTCCGTTCAAAACCTTCCAGCAGGCACACCTCTTGTTTTAAGTTCAAATAAAGTGGCAATCATTGCATTTCAAAGCAACACTTTAAGCTGCTGCTTAATTTGATGAAAAGCTACAACTCTATCTAGCTACTGAGAAGTGATACAATGTTTATATATAAGCACCACATAGACAGTAACAAGAAAGGCTGATAACCTGTGAACTTTTAGACGGCAGCAATTTCAATATTTAGACTTATTTAAATGTTTTGACTTTTGAGCCTCCTCACTCTCAGTTCGTACAAGTTATAGCAGATACTAGTATGTGATACGTATGGTAGGGGACGTTTAATCTATACCTATAAAATGCATCGGATCAGAGGTATAGTAACTGTGAACCCTAAACACAGTGTCAGTGCCAAGCTTAACTTCACCATACGTATCATGAATAGTATCCAACTACTTCCTGTAATTGACTTTTAGGTCAATTTAAGTTTGTCCCGTTCAATAGTTTGTCCCGTGCATAATTATGTCATATTGCATGCAACTTTAAAATACTAGAATACAGCTTAATTGTATACTTACTGTTTAGACTTGACGTGTATTTTCTGTCTTAACTACTTTCTTCATAGACACCAAAAATGTGGTTCAAACTAGAATTTCAATGCCTTTGATTGATACCTTTTCTGAAACTGTTGACAGTAATCTGCTAAATGATAAAATACAAAATGAGTTTCTTTCGCAAATAGGGGAAGGACACGACTAATTCATGGTCCCATTACTTTCTATGTTAAATTCCTCCGTTCAAAACCTTCCAGCAGGCACACCTCTTGTTTTAAGTTCAAATAAAGTGGCAATCATTGCATTTCAAAGCAACACTTTAAGCTGCTGCTTAATTTGATGAAAAGCTACAACTCTATCTAGCTACTGAGAAGTGATACAATGTTTATATATAAGCACCACATAGACAGTAACAAGAAAGGCTGATAACCTGTGAACTTTTAGACGGCAGCAATTTCAATATTTAGACTTATTTAAATGTTTTGACTTTTGAGCCTCCTCACTCTCAGTTCGTACAAGTTATAGCAGATACTAGTATGTGATACGTATGGTAGGGGACGTTTAATCTATACCTATAAAATGCATCGGATCAGAGGTATAGTAACTGTGAACCCTAAACACAGTGTCAGTGCCAAGCTTAACTTCACCATACGTATCATGAATAGTATCCAACTACTTCCTGTAATTGACTTTTAGGTCAATTTAAGTTTGTCCCGTTCAATAGTTTGTCCCGTGCATAATTATGTCATATTGCATGCAACTTTAAAATACTAGAATACAGCTTAATTGTATACTTACTGTTTAGACTTGACGTGTATTTTCTGTCTTAACTACTTTCTTCATAGACACCAAAAATGTGGTTCAAACTAGAATTTCAATGCCTTTGATTGATACCTTTTCTGAAACTGTTGACAGTAATCTGCTAAATGATAAAATACAAAATGAGTTTCTTTCGCAAATAGGGGAAGGACACGACTAATTCATGGTCCCATTACTTTCTATGTTAAATTCCTCCGTTCAAAACCTTCCAGCAGGCACACCTCTTGTTTTAAGTTCAAATAAAGTGGCAATCATTGCATTTCAAAGCAACACTTTAAGCTGCTGCTTAATTTGATGAAAAGCTACAACTCTATCTAGCTACTGAGAAGTGATACAATGTTTATATATAAGCACCACATAGACAGTAACAAGAAAGGCTGATAACCTGTGAACTTTTAGACGGCAGCAATTTCAATATTTAGACTTATTTAAATGTTTTGACTTTTGAGCCTCCTCACTCTCAGTTCGTACAAGTTATAGCAGATACTAGTATGTGATACGTATGGTAGGGGACGTTTAATCTATACCTATAAAATGCATCGGATCAGAGGTATAGTAACTGTGAACCCTAAACACAGTGTCAGTGCCAAGCTTAACTTCACCATACGTATCATGAATAGTATCCAACTACTTCCTGTAATTGACTTTTAGGTCAATTTAAGTTTGTCCCGTTCAATAGTTTGTCCCGTGCATAATTATGTCATATTGCATGCAACTTTAAAATACTAGAATACAGCTTAATTGTATACTTACTGTTTAGACTTGACGTGTATTTTCTGTCTTAACTACTTTCTTCATAGACACCAAAAATGTGGTTCAAACTAGAATTTCAATGCCTTTGATTGATACCTTTTCTGAAACTGTTGACAGTAATCTGCTAAATGATAAAATACAAAATGAGTTTCTTTCGCAAATAGGGGAAGGACACGACTAATTCATGGTCCCATTACTTTCTATGTTAAATTCCTCCGTTCAAAACCTTCCAGCAGGCACACCTCTTGTTTTAAGTTCAAATAAAGTGGCAATCATTGCATTTCAAAGCAACACTTTAAGCTGCTGCTTAATTTGATGAAAAGCTACAACTCTATCTAGCTACTGAGAAGTGATACAATGTTTATATATAAGCACCACATAGACAGTAACAAGAAAGGCTGATAACCTGTGAACTTTTAGACGGCAGCAATTTCAATATTTAGACTTATTTAAATGTTTTGACTTTTGAGCCTCCTCACTCTCAGTTCGTACAAGTTATAGCAGATACTAGTATGTGATACGTATGGTAGGGGACGTTTAATCTATACCTATAAAATGCATCGGATCAGAGGTATAGTAACTGTGAACCCTAAACACAGTGTCAGTGCCAAGCTTAACTTCACCATACGTATCATGAATAGTATCCAACTACTTCCTGTAATTGACTTTTAGGTCAATTTAAGTTTGTCCCGTTCAATAGTTTGTCCCGTGCATAATTATGTCATATTGCATGCAACTTTAAAATACTAGAATACAGCTTAATTGTATACTTACTGTTTAGACTTGACGTGTATTTTCTGTCTTAACTACTTTCTTCATAGACACCAAAAATGTGGTTCAAACTAGAATTTCAATGCCTTTGATTGATACCTTTTCTGAAACTGTTGACAGTAATCTGCTAAATGATAAAATACAAAATGAGTTTCTTTCGCAAATAGGGGAAGGACACGACTAATTCATGGTCCCATTACTTTCTATGTTAAATTCCTCCGTTCAAAACCTTCCAGCAGGCACACCTCTTGTTTTAAGTTCAAATAAAGTGGCAATCATTGCATTTCAAAGCAACACTTTAAGCTGCTGCTTAATTTGATGAAAAGCTACAACTCTATCTAGCTACTGAGAAGTGATACAATGTTTATATATAAGCACCACATAGACAGTAACAAGAAAGGCTGATAACCTGTGAACTTTTAGACGGCAGCAATTTCAATATTTAGACTTATTTAAATGTTTTGACTTTTGAGCCTCCTCACTCTCAGTTCGTACAAGTTATAGCAGATACTAGTATGTGATACGTATGGTAGGGGACGTTTAATCTATACCTATAAAATGCATCGGATCAGAGGTATAGTAACTGTGAACCCTAAACACAGTGTCAGTGCCAAGCTTAACTTCACCATACGTATCATGAATAGTATCCAACTACTTCCTGTAATTGACTTTTAGGTCAATTTAAGTTTGTCCCGTTCAATAGTTTGTCCCGTGCATAATTATGTCATATTGCATGCAACTTTAAAATACTAGAATACAGCTTAATTGTATACTTACTGTTTAGACTTGACGTGTATTTTCTGTCTTAACTACTTTCTTCATAGACACCAAAAATGTGGTTCAAACTAGAATTTCAATGCCTTTGATTGATACCTTTTCTGAAACTGTTGACAGTAATCTGCTAAATGATAAAATACAAAATGAGTTTCTTTCGCAAATAGGGGAAGGACACGACTAATTCATGGTCCCATTACTTTCTATGTTAAATTCCTCCGTTCAAAACCTTCCAGCAGGCACACCTCTTGTTTTAAGTTCAAATAAAGTGGCAATCATTGCATTTCAAAGCAACACTTTAAGCTGCTGCTTAATTTGATGAAAAGCTACAACTCTATCTAGCTACTGAGAAGTGATACAATGTTTATATATAAGCACCACATAGACAGTAACAAGAAAGGCTGATAACCTGTGAACTTTTAGACGGCAGCAATTTCAATATTTAGACTTATTTAAATGTTTTGACTTTTGAGCCTCCTCACTCTCAGTTCGTACAAGTTATAGCAGATACTAGTATGTGATACGTATGGTAGGGGACGTTTAATCTATACCTATAAAATGCATCGGATCAGAGGTATAGTAACTGTGAACCCTAAACACAGTGTCAGTGCCAAGCTTAACTTCACCATACGTATCATGAATAGTATCCAACTACTTCCTGTAATTGACTTTTAGGTCAATTTAAGTTTGTCCCGTTCAATAGTTTGTCCCGTGCATAATTATGTCATATTGCATGCAACTTTAAAATACTAGAATACAGCTTAATTGTATACTTACTGTTTAGACTTGACGTGTATTTTCTGTCTTAACTACTTTCTTCATAGACACCAAAAATGTGGTTCAAACTAGAATTTCAATGCCTTTGATTGATACCTTTTCTGAAACTGTTGACAGTAATCTGCTAAATGATAAAATACAAAATGAGTTTCTTTCGCAAATAGGGGAAGGACACGACTAATTCATGGTCCCATTACTTTCTATGTTAAATTCCTCCGTTCAAAACCTTCCAGCAGGCACACCTCTTGTTTTAAGTTCAAATAAAGTGGCAATCATTGCATTTCAAAGCAACACTTTAAGCTGCTGCTTAATTTGATGAAAAGCTACAACTCTATCTAGCTACTGAGAAGTGATACAATGTTTATATATAAGCACCACATAGACAGTAACAAGAAAGGCTGATAACCTGTGAACTTTTAGACGGCAGCAATTTCAATATTTAGACTTATTTAAATGTTTTGACTTTTGAGCCTCCTCACTCTCAGTTCGTACAAGTTATAGCAGATACTAGTATGTGATACGTATGGTAGGGGACGTTTAATCTATACCTATAAAATGCATCGGATCAGAGGTATAGTAACTGTGAACCCTAAACACAGTGTCAGTGCCAAGCTTAACTTCACCATACGTATCATGAATAGTATCCAACTACTTCCTGTAATTGACTTTTAGGTCAATTTAAGTTTGTCCCGTTCAATAGTTTGTCCCGTGCATAATTATGTCATATTGCATGCAACTTTAAAATACTAGAATACAGCTTAATTGTATACTTACTGTTTAGACTTGACGTGTATTTTCTGTCTTAACTACTTTCTTCATAGACACCAAAAATGTGGTTCAAACTAGAATTTCAATGCCTTTGATTGATACCTTTTCTGAAACTGTTGACAGTAATCTGCTAAATGATAAAATACAAAATGAGTTTCTTTCGCAAATAGGGGAAGGACACGACTAATTCATGGTCCCATTACTTTCTATGTTAAATTCCTCCGTTCAAAACCTTCCAGCAGGCACACCTCTTGTTTTAAGTTCAAATAAAGTGGCAATCATTGCATTTCAAAGCAACACTTTAAGCTGCTGCTTAATTTGATGAAAAGCTACAACTCTATCTAGCTACTGAGAAGTGATACAATGTTTATATATAAGCACCACATAGACAGTAACAAGAAAGGCTGATAACCTGTGAACTTTTAGACGGCAGCAATTTCAATATTTAGACTTATTTAAATGTTTTGACTTTTGAGCCTCCTCACTCTCAGTTCGTACAAGTTATAGCAGATACTAGTATGTGATACGTATGGTAGGGGACGTTTAATCTATACCTATAAAATGCATCGGATCAGAGGTATAGTAACTGTGAACCCTAAACACAGTGTCAGTGCCAAGCTTAACTTCACCATACGTATCATGAATAGTATCCAACTACTTCCTGTAATTGACTTTTAGGTCAATTTAAGTTTGTCCCGTTCAATAGTTTGTCCCGTGCATAATTATGTCATATTGCATGCAACTTTAAAATACTAGAATACAGCTTAATTGTATACTTACTGTTTAGACTTGACGTGTATTTTCTGTCTTAACTACTTTCTTCATAGACACCAAAAATGTGGTTCAAACTAGAATTTCAATGCCTTTGATTGATACCTTTTCTGAAACTGTTGACAGTAATCTGCTAAATGATAAAATACAAAATGAGTTTCTTTCGCAAATAGGGGAAGGACACGACTAATTCATGGTCCCATTACTTTCTATGTTAAATTCCTCCGTTCAAAACCTTCAGCAGGCACACCTCTTGTTTTAAGTTCAAATAAAGTGGCAATCATTGCATTTCAAAGCAACACTTTAAGCTGCTGCTTAATTTGATGAAAAGCTACAACTCTATCTAGCTACTGAGAAGTGATACAATGTTTATATATAAGCACCACATAGACAGTAACAAGAAAGGCTGATAACCTGTGAACTTTTAGACGGCAGCAATTTCAATATTTAGACTTATTTAAATGTTTTGACTTTTGAGCCTCCTCACTCTCAGTTCGTACAAGTTATAGCAGATACTAGTATGTGATACGTATGGTAGGGGACGTTTAATCTATACCTATAAAATGCATCGGATCAGAGGTATAGTAACTGTGAACCCTAAACACAGTGTCAGTGCCAAGCTTAACTTCACCATACGTATCATGAATAGTATCCAACTACTTCCTGTAATTGACTTTTAGGTCAATTTAAGTTTGTCCCGTTCAATAGTTTGTCCCGTGCATAATTATGTCATATTGCATGCAACTTTAAAATACTAGAATACAGCTTAATTGTATACTTACTGTTTAGACTTGACGTGTATTTTCTGTCTTAACTACTTTCTTCATAGACACCAAAAATGTGGTTCAAACTAGAATTTCAATGCCTTTGATTGATACCTTTTCTGAAACTGTTGACAGTAATCTGCTAAATGATAAAATACAAATGAGTTTCTTTCGCAAATAGGGGAAGGACACGACTAATTCATGGTCCCATTACTTTCTATGTTAAATTCCTCCGTTCAAAACCTTCCAGCAGGCACACCTCTTGTTTTAAGTTCAAATAAAGTGGCAATCATTGCATTTCAAAGCAACACTTTAAGCTGCTGCTTAATTTGATGAAAAGCTACAACTCTATCTAGCTACTGAGAAGTGATACAATGTTTATATATAAGCACCACATAGACAGTAACAAGAAAGGCTGATAACCTGTGAACTTTTAGACGGCAGCAATTTCAATATTTAGACTTATTTAAATGTTTTGACTTTTGAGCCTCCTCACTCTCAGTTCGTACAAGTTATAGCAGATACTAGTATGTGATACGTATGGTAGGGGACGTTTAATCTATACCTATAAAATGCATCGGATCAGAGGTATAGTAACTGTGAACCCTAAACACAGTGTCAGTGCCAAGCTTAACTTCACCATACGTATCATGAATAGTATCCAACTACTTCCTGTAATTGACTTTTAGGTCAATTTAAGTTTGTCCCGTTCAATAGTTTGTCCCGTGCATAATTATGTCATATTGCATGCAACTTTAAAATACTAGAATACAGCTTAATTGTATACTTACTGTTTAGACTTGACGTGTATTTTCTGTCTTAACTACTTTCTTCATAGACACCAAAAATGTGGTTCAAACTAGAATTTCAATGCCTTTGATTGATACCTTTTCTGAAACTGTTGACAGTAATCTGCTAAATGATAAAATACAAAATGAGTTTCTTTCGCAAATAGGGGAAGGACACGACTAATTCATGGTCCCATTACTTTCTATGTTAAATTCCTCCGTTCAAAACCTTCCAGCAGGCACACCTCTTGTTTTAAGTTCAAATAAAGTGGCAATCATTGCATTTCAAAGCAACACTTTAAGCTGCTGCTTAATTTGATGAAAAGCTACAACTCTATCTAGCTACTGAGAAGTGATACAATGTTTATATATAAGCACCACATAGACAGTAACAAGAAAGGCTGATAACCTGTGAACTTTTAGACGGCAGCAATTTCAATATTTAGACTTATTTAAATGTTTTGACTTTTGAGCCTCCTCACTCTCAGTTCGTACAAGTTATAGCAGATACTAGTATGTGATACGTATGGTAGGGGACGTTTAATCTATACCTATAAAATGCATCGGATCAGAGGTATAGTAACTGTGAACCCTAAACACAGTGTCAGTGCCAAGCTTAACTTCACCATACGTATCATGAATAGTATCCAACTACTTCCTGTAATTGACTTTTAGGTCAATTTAAGTTTGTCCCGTTCAATAGTTTGTCCCGTGCATAATTATGTCATATTGCATGCAACTTTAAAATACTAGAATACAGCTTAATTGTATACTTACTGTTTAGACTTGACGTGTATTTTCTGTCTTAACTACTTTCTTCATAGACACCAAAAATGTGGTTCAAACTAGAATTTCAATGCCTTTGATTGATACCTTTTCTGAAACTGTTGACAGTAATCTGCTAAATGATAAAATACAAAATGAGTTTCTTTCGCAAATAGGGGAAGGACACGACTAATTCATGGTCCATTACTTTCTATGTTAAATTCCTCCGTTCAAAACCTTCCAGCAGGCACACCTCTTGTTTTAAGTTCAAA
>NW_026963541.1:0-38121 GCF_036588685.1 Mytilus trossulus
TGCTTTGCTTTAATTACCCAACAGCATGAAACGATTTCTGCATGACAAAACTGGTGTGAAAATAAAAAAAGCGGCTTGTGAAATACGGCAAGTCGCAATAAAAGGGAGAATGCATTTTTAAACGTATGTCATACGTATACGTATTCGTATTTAATCTTAATCGAACAAAACAACATGACAATTTTAATTCATTCTATGTCCGACGAACGCAGATTTCAAAGCCTTGAAAATTTCATTGATCACAAAATAAATTCAACGCTTTTTCACAATCAGCACGGACTTTTCACTCTGTCGTTTAAATAAAAAACACACAAACAGTTCATCTGTTCTATTTTTTAAAGGAATTAACCGGTACAGCTATGTTTAAATTAATTTTAAAAGGAGGAAAAAACTTACCGGCCGACTGTAGTTTCCATCGTTTGCCCTCGTTCTGAGGCGACGTCGCTATTAACGATGATTGAAACAGTAGAAGGGGACGTAATTCTTTTCCCCGCGTTTTTCCGTAACGCTAAAAATTTATATAGAGTTTGTTTTAAAGGAACGAGAATACATTATTACACTGACATATGCTGTTATGAATACAAGCGAGAGAGAGAAAGAGAAAAAAAAAAAACCCATCACATTATTAGAAAAGAAAAAAATACTTTTCAGAGAACAGACATAAACAAATAAAATAATATGCGATTTATTTTACATGCGCGAGAAGTAGAATTAATTTACAACAATGAGTAAAACTATACAATACATAACATAAAATAATATAGAAAAAGTATTAGAGAATATTTTACTGGGGCTGTTTCTCAGACTATAGAAGGAGCTATTTTTCTATTT
The DNA here is from genome assembly GCF_036588685.1 of Mytilus trossulus. Classification (NCBI taxonomy): domain Eukaryota; kingdom Metazoa; phylum Mollusca; class Bivalvia; order Mytilida; family Mytilidae; genus Mytilus; species Mytilus trossulus. The sequence continues at coordinate 832 of NW_026963541.1, forward strand.
TAATTTTCTCCCCGAAATGGGGAGTGAGCCGATCCTGGAGGTACTGCAATACCAGGCCAACTCGTGGCAAGAGCGGTGCAAGCACCTAACATCTCACCTAGTTGCAAAAATCAGTTTAATATCGAAGTACCCACATGGGGTACGTATCAGATATTAAGCTGATAAGAACAGATACTACACTTTGATCTTAGCCAAAAGGCCGAGAAGCGATACTCAAATGTTTCCGAGTTTCCAAAGCCTATAAATCCTATGTCTTACTCAGACACGGTGTTTTAATTTTAAAACAAGCTACACAAATTTTGCAAATGTATATACAAAAAGCACACGAAACACGAGATCTTGCTTTGCTTTAATTACCCAACAGCATGAAACGATTTCTGCATGACAAAACTGGTGTGAAAATAAAAAAAGCGGCTTGTGAAATACGGCAAGTCGCAATAAAAGGGAGAATGCATTTTTAAACGTATGTCATACGTATACGTATTCGTATTTAATCTTAATCGAACAAAACAACATGACAATTTTAATTCATTCTATGTCCGACGAACGCAGATTTCAAAGCCTTGAAAATTTCATTGATCACAAAATAAATTCAACGCTTTTTCACAATCAGCACGGACTTTTCACTCTGTCGTTTAAATAAAAAACACACAAACAGTTCATCTGTTCTATTTTTTAAAGGAATTAACCGGTACAGCTATGTTTAAATTAATTTTAAAAGGAGGAAAAAACTTACCGGCCGACTGTAGTTTCCATCGTTTGCCCTCGTTCTGAGGCGACGTCGCTATTAACGATGATTGAAACAGTAGAAGGGGACGTAATTCTTTTCCCCGCGTTTTTCCGTAACGCTAAAAATTTATATAGAGTTTGTTTTAAAGGAACGAGAATACATTATTACACTGACATATGCTGTTATGAATACAAGCGAGAGAGAGAAAGAGAAAAAAAAAAACCCATCACATTATTAGAAAAGAAAAAAATACTTTTCAGAGAACAGACATAAACAAATAAAATAATATGCGATTTATTTTACATGCGCGAGAAGTAGAATTAATTTACAACAATGAGTAAAACTATACAATACATAACATAAAATAATATAGAAAAAGTATTAGAGAATATTTTACTGGGGCTGTTTCTCAGACTATAGAAGGAGCTATTTTTCTATTTTAATTTTCTCCCCGAAATGGGGAGTGAGCCGATCCTGGAGGTACTGCAATACCAGGCCAACTCGTGGCAAGAGCGGTGCAAGCACCTAACATCTCACCTAGTTGCAAAAATCAGTTTAATATCGAAGTACCCACATGGGGTACGTATCAGATATTAAGCTGATAAGAACAGATACTACACTTTGATCTTAGCCAAAAGGCCGAGAAGCGATACTCAAATGTTTCCGAGTTTCCAAAGCCTATAAATCCTATGTCTTACTCAGACACGGTGTTTTAATTTTAAAACAAGCTACACAAATTTTGCAAATGTATATACAAAAAGCACACGAAACACGAGATCTTGCTTTGCTTTAATTACCCAACAGCATGAAACGATTTCTGCATGACAAAACTGGTGTGAAAATAAAAAAAGCGGCTTGTGAAATACGGCAAGTCGCAATAAAAGGGAGAATGCATTTTTAAACGTATGTCATACGTATACGTATTCGTATTTAATCTTAATCGAACAAAACAACATGACAATTTTAATTCATTCTATGTCCGACGAACGCAGATTTCAAAGCCTTGAAAATTTCATTGATCACAAAATAAATTCAACGCTTTTTCACAATCAGCACGGACTTTTCACTCTGTCGTTTAAATAAAAAACACACAAACAGTTCATCTGTTCTATTTTTTAAAGGAATTAACCGGTACAGCTATGTTTAAATTAATTTTAAAAGGAGGAAAAAACTTACCGGCCGACTGTAGTTTCCATCGTTTGCCCTCGTTCTGAGGCGACGTCGCTATTAACGATGATTGAAACAGTAGAAGGGGACGTAATTCTTTTCCCCGCGTTTTTCCGTAACGCTAAAAATTTATATAGAGTTTGTTTTAAAGGAACGAGAATACATTATTACACTGACATATGCTGTTATGAATACAAGCGAGAGAGAGAAAGAGAAAAAAAAAAACCCATCACATTATTAGAAAAGAAAAAAATACTTTTCAGAGAACAGACATAAACAAATAAAATAATATGCGATTTATTTTACATGCGCGAGAAGTAGAATTAATTTACAACAATGAGTAAAACTATACAATACATAACATAAAATAATATAGAAAAAGTATTAGAGAATATTTTACTGGGGCTGTTTCTCAGACTATAGAAGGAGCTATTTTTCTATTTTAATTTTCTCCCCGAAATGGGGAGTGAGCCGATCCTGGAGGTACTGCAATACCAGGCCAACTCGTGGCAAGAGCGGTGCAAGCACCTAACATCTCACCTAGTTGCAAAAATCAGTTTAATATCGAAGTACCCACATGGGGTACGTATCAGATATTAAGCTGATAAGAACAGATACTACACTTTGATCTTAGCCAAAAGGCCGAGAAGCGATACTCAAATGTTTCCGAGTTTCCAAAGCCTATAAATCCTATGTCTTACTCAGACACGGTGTTTTAATTTTAAAACAAGCTACACAAATTTTGCAAATGTATATACAAAAAGCACACGAAACACGAGATCTTGCTTTGCTTTAATTACCCAACAGCATGAAACGATTTCTGCATGACAAAACTGGTGTGAAAATAAAAAAAGCGGCTTGTGAAATACGGCAAGTCGCAATAAAAGGGAGAATGCATTTTTAAACGTATGTCATACGTATACGTATTCGTATTTAATCTTAATCGAACAAAACAACATGACAATTTTAATTCATTCTATGTCCGACGAACGCAGATTTCAAAGCCTTGAAAATTTCATTGATCACAAAATAAATTCAACGCTTTTTCACAATCAGCACGGACTTTTCACTCTGTCGTTTAAATAAAAAACACACAAACAGTTCATCTGTTCTATTTTTTAAAGGAATTAACCGGTACAGCTATGTTTAAATTAATTTTAAAAGGAGGAAAAAACTTACCGGCCGACTGTAGTTTCCATCGTTTGCCCTCGTTCTGAGGCGACGTCGCTATTAACGATGATTGAAACAGTAGAAGGGGACGTAATTCTTTTCCCCGCGTTTTTCCGTAACGCTAAAAATTTATATAGAGTTTGTTTTAAAGGAACGAGAATACATTATTACACTGACATATGCTGTTATGAATACAAGCGAGAGAGAGAAAGAGAAAAAAAAAAAACCCATCACATTATTAGAAAAGAAAAAAATACTTTTCAGAGAACAGACATAAACAAATAAAATAATATGCGATTTATTTTACATGCGCGAGAAGTAGAATTAATTTACAACAATGAGTAAAACTATACAATACATAACATAAAATAATATAGAAAAAGTATTAGAGAATATTTTACTGGGGCTGTTTCTCAGACTATAGAAGGAGCTATTTTTCTATTTTAATTTTCTCCCCGAAATGGGGAGTGAGCCGATCCTGGAGGTACTGCAATACCAGGCCAACTCGTGGCAAGAGCGGTGCAAGCACCTAACATCTCACCTAGTTGCAAAAATCAGTTTAATATCGAAGTACCCACATGGGGTACGTATCAGATATTAAGCTGATAAGAACAGATACTACACTTTGATCTTAGCCAAAAGGCCGAGAAGCGATACTCAAATGTTTCCGAGTTTCCAAAGCCTATAAATCCTATGTCTTACTCAGACACGGTGTTTTAATTTTAAAACAAGCTACACAAATTTTGCAAATGTATATACAAAAAGCACACGAAACACGAGATCTTGCTTTGCTTTAATTACCCAACAGCATGAAACGATTTCTGCATGACAAAACTGGTGTGAAAATAAAAAAAGCGGCTTGTGAAATACGGCAAGTCGCAATAAAAGGGAGAATGCATTTTTAAACGTATGTCATACGTATACGTATTCGTATTTAATCTTAATCGAACAAAACAACATGACAATTTTAATTCATTCTATGTCCGACGAACGCAGATTTCAAAGCCTTGAAAATTTCATTGATCACAAAATAAATTCAACGCTTTTTCACAATCAGCACGGACTTTTCACTCTGTCGTTTAAATAAAAAACACACAAACAGTTCATCTGTTCTATTTTTTAAAGGAATTAACCGGTACAGCTATGTTTAAATTAATTTTAAAAGGAGGAAAAAACTTACCGGCCGACTGTAGTTTCCATCGTTTGCCCTCGTTCTGAGGCGACGTCGCTATTAACGATGATTGAAACAGTAGAAGGGGACGTAATTCTTTTCCCCGCGTTTTTCCGTAACGCTAAAAATTTATATAGAGTTTGTTTTAAAGGAACGAGAATACATTATTACACTGACATATGCTGTTATGAATACAAGCGAGAGAGAGAAAGAGAAAAAAAAAAACCCATCACATTATTAGAAAAGAAAAAAATACTTTTCAGAGAACAGACATAAACAAATAAAATAATATGCGATTTATTTTACATGCGCGAGAAGTAGAATTAATTTACAACAATGAGTAAAACTATACAATACATAACATAAAATAATATAGAAAAAGTATTAGAGAATATTTTACTGGGGCTGTTTCTCAGACTATAGAAGGAGCTATTTTTCTATTTTAATTTTCTCCCCGAAATGGGGAGTGAGCCGATCCTGGAGGTACTGCAATACCAGGCCAACTCGTGGCAAGAGCGGTGCAAGCACCTAACATCTCACCTAGTTGCAAAAATCAGTTTAATATCGAAGTACCCACATGGGGTACGTATCAGATATTAAGCTGATAAGAACAGATACTACACTTTGATCTTAGCCAAAAGGCCGAGAAGCGATACTCAAATGTTTCCGAGTTTCCAAAGCCTATAAATCCTATGTCTTACTCAGACACGGTGTTTTAATTTTAAAACAAGCTACACAAATTTTGCAAATGTATATACAAAAAGCACACGAAACACGAGATCTTGCTTTGCTTTAATTACCCAACAGCATGAAACGATTTCTGCATGACAAAACTGGTGTGAAAATAAAAAAAGCGGCTTGTGAAATACGGCAAGTCGCAATAAAAGGGAGAATGCATTTTTAAACGTATGTCATACGTATACGTATTCGTATTTAATCTTAATCGAACAAAACAACATGACAATTTTAATTCATTCTATGTCCGACGAACGCAGATTTCAAAGCCTTGAAAATTTCATTGATCACAAAATAAATTCAACGCTTTTTCACAATCAGCACGGACTTTTCACTCTGTCGTTTAAATAAAAAACACACAAACAGTTCATCTGTTCTATTTTTTAAAGGAATTAACCGGTACAGCTATGTTTAAATTAATTTTAAAAGGAGGAAAAAACTTACCGGCCGACTGTAGTTTCCATCGTTTGCCCTCGTTCTGAGGCGACGTCGCTATTAACGATGATTGAAACAGTAGAAGGGGACGTAATTCTTTTCCCCGCGTTTTTCCGTAACGCTAAAAATTTATATAGAGTTTGTTTTAAAGGAACGAGAATACATTATTACACTGACATATGCTGTTATGAATACAAGCGAGAGAGAGAAAGAGAAAAAAAAAAACCCATCACATTATTAGAAAAGAAAAAAAATACTTTTCAGAGAACAGACATAAACAAATAAAATAATATGCGATTTATTTTACATGCGCGAGAAGTAGAATTAATTTACAACAATGAGTAAAACTATACAATACATAACATAAAATAATATAGAAAAAGTATTAGAGAATATTTTACTGGGGCTGTTTCTCAGACTATAGAAGGAGCTATTTTTCTATTTTAATTTTCTCCCCGAAATGGGGAGTGAGCCGATCCTGGAGGTACTGCAATACCAGGCCAACTCGTGGCAAGAGCGGTGCAAGCACCTAACATCTCACCTAGTTGCAAAAATCAGTTTAATATCGAAGTACCCACATGGGGTACGTATCAGATATTAAGCTGATAAGAACAGATACTACACTTTGATCTTAGCCAAAAGGCCGAGAAGCGATACTCAAATGTTTCCGAGTTTCCAAAGCCTATAAATCCTATGTCTTACTCAGACACGGTGTTTTAATTTTAAAACAAGCTACACAAATTTTGCAAATGTATATACAAAAAGCACACGAAACACGAGATCTTGCTTTGCTTTAATTACCCAACAGCATGAAACGATTTCTGCATGACAAAACTGGTGTGAAAATAAAAAAAGCGGCTTGTGAAATACGGCAAGTCGCAATAAAAGGGAGAATGCATTTTTAAACGTATGTCATACGTATACGTATTCGTATTTAATCTTAATCGAACAAAACAACATGACAATTTTAATTCATTCTATGTCCGACGAACGCAGATTTCAAAGCCTTGAAAATTTCATTGATCACAAAATAAATTCAACGCTTTTTCACAATCAGCACGGACTTTTCACTCTGTCGTTTAAATAAAAAACACACAAACAGTTCATCTGTTCTATTTTTTAAAGGAATTAACCGGTACAGCTATGTTTAAATTAATTTTAAAAGGAGGAAAAAACTTACCGGCCGACTGTAGTTTCCATCGTTTGCCCTCGTTCTGAGGCGACGTCGCTATTAACGATGATTGAAACAGTAGAAGGGGACGTAATTCTTTTCCCCGCGTTTTTCCGTAACGCTAAAAATTTATATAGAGTTTGTTTTAAAGGAACGAGAATACATTATTACACTGACATATGCTGTTATGAATACAAGCGAGAGAGAGAAAGAGAAAAAAAAAAACCCATCACATTATTAGAAAAGAAAAAAATACTTTTCAGAGAACAGACATAAACAAATAAAATAATATGCGATTTATTTTACATGCGCGAGAAGTAGAATTAATTTACAACAATGAGTAAAACTATACAATACATAACATAAAATAATATAGAAAAAGTATTAGAGAATATTTTACTGGGGCTGTTTCTCAGACTATAGAAGGAGCTATTTTTCTATTTTAATTTTCTCCCCGAAATGGGGAGTGAGCCGATCCTGGAGGTACTGCAATACCAGGCCAACTCGTGGCAAGAGCGGTGCAAGCACCTAACATCTCACCTAGTTGCAAAAATCAGTTTAATATCGAAGTACCCACATGGGGTACGTATCAGATATTAAGCTGATAAGAACAGATACTACACTTTGATCTTAGCCAAAAGGCCGAGAAGCGATACTCAAATGTTTCCGAGTTTCCAAAGCCTATAAATCCTATGTCTTACTCAGACACGGTGTTTTAATTTTAAAACAAGCTACACAAATTTTGCAAATGTATATACAAAAAGCACACGAAACACGAGATCTTGCTTTGCTTTAATTACCCAACAGCATGAAACGATTTCTGCATGACAAAACTGGTGTGAAAATAAAAAAAGCGGCTTGTGAAATACGGCAAGTCGCAATAAAAGGGAGAATGCATTTTTAAACGTATGTCATACGTATACGTATTCGTATTTAATCTTAATCGAACAAAACAACATGACAATTTTAATTCATTCTATGTCCGACGAACGCAGATTTCAAAGCCTTGAAAATTTCATTGATCACAAAATAAATTCAACGCTTTTTCACAATCAGCACGGACTTTTCACTCTGTCGTTTAAATAAAAAACACACAAACAGTTCATCTGTTCTATTTTTTAAAGGAATTAACCGGTACAGCTATGTTTAAATTAATTTTAAAAGGAGGAAAAAACTTACCGGCCGACTGTAGTTTCCATCGTTTGCCCTCGTTCTGAGGCGACGTCGCTATTAACGATGATTGAAACAGTAGAAGGGGACGTAATTCTTTTCCCCGCGTTTTTCCGTAACGCTAAAAATTTATATAGAGTTTGTTTTAAAGGAACGAGAATACATTATTACACTGACATATGCTGTTATGAATACAAGCGAGAGAGAGAAAGAGAAAAAAAAAAACCCATCACATTATTAGAAAAGAAAAAAATACTTTTCAGAGAACAGACATAAACAAATAAAATAATATGCGATTTATTTTACATGCGCGAGAAGTAGAATTAATTTACAACAATGAGTAAAACTATACAATACATAACATAAAATAATATAGAAAAAGTATTAGAGAATATTTTACTGGGGCTGTTTCTCAGACTATAGAAGGAGCTATTTTTCTATTTTAATTTTCTCCCCGAAATGGGGAGTGAGCCGATCCTGGAGGTACTGCAATACCAGGCCAACTCGTGGCAAGAGCGGTGCAAGCACCTAACATCTCACCTAGTTGCAAAAATCAGTTTAATATCGAAGTACCCACATGGGGTACGTATCAGATATTAAGCTGATAAGAACAGATACTACACTTTGATCTTAGCCAAAAGGCCGAGAAGCGATACTCAAATGTTTCCGAGTTTCCAAAGCCTATAAATCCTATGTCTTACTCAGACACGGTGTTTTAATTTTAAAACAAGCTACACAAATTTTGCAAATGTATATACAAAAAGCACACGAAACACGAGATCTTGCTTTGCTTTAATTACCCAACAGCATGAAACGATTTCTGCATGACAAAACTGGTGTGAAAATAAAAAAAGCGGCTTGTGAAATACGGCAAGTCGCAATAAAAGGGAGAATGCATTTTTAAACGTATGTCATACGTATACGTATTCGTATTTAATCTTAATCGAACAAAACAACATGACAATTTTAATTCATTCTATGTCCGACGAACGCAGATTTCAAAGCCTTGAAAATTTCATTGATCACAAAATAAATTCAACGCTTTTTCACAATCAGCACGGACTTTTCACTCTGTCGTTTAAATAAAAAACACACAAACAGTTCATCTGTTCTATTTTTTAAAGGAATTAACCGGTACAGCTATGTTTAAATTAATTTTAAAAGGAGGAAAAAACTTACCGGCCGACTGTAGTTTCCATCGTTTGCCCTCGTTCTGAGGCGACGTCGCTATTAACGATGATTGAAACAGTAGAAGGGGACGTAATTCTTTTCCCCGCGTTTTTCCGTAACGCTAAAAATTTATATAGAGTTTGTTTTAAAGGAACGAGAATACATTATTACACTGACATATGCTGTTATGAATACAAGCGAGAGAGAGAAAGAGAAAAAAAAAAACCCATCACATTATTAGAAAAGAAAAAAATACTTTTCAGAGAACAGACATAAACAAATAAAATAATATGCGATTTATTTTACATGCGCGAGAAGTAGAATTAATTTACAACAATGAGTAAAACTATACAATACATAACATAAAATAATATAGAAAAAGTATTAGAGAATATTTTACTGGGGCTGTTTCTCAGACTATAGAAGGAGCTATTTTTCTATTTTAATTTTCTCCCCGAAATGGGGAGTGAGCCGATCCTGGAGGTACTGCAATACCAGGCCAACTCGTGGCAAGAGCGGTGCAAGCACCTAACATCTCACCTAGTTGCAAAAATCAGTTTAATATCGAAGTACCCACATGGGGTACGTATCAGATATTAAGCTGATAAGAACAGATACTACACTTTGATCTTAGCCAAAAGGCCGAGAAGCGATACTCAAATGTTTCCGAGTTTCCAAAGCCTATAAATCCTATGTCTTACTCAGACACGGTGTTTTAATTTTAAAACAAGCTACACAAATTTTGCAAATGTATATACAAAAAGCACACGAAACACGAGATCTTGCTTTGCTTTAATTACCCAACAGCATGAAACGATTTCTGCATGACAAAACTGGTGTGAAAATAAAAAAAGCGGCTTGTGAAATACGGCAAGTCGCAATAAAAGGGAGAATGCATTTTTAAACGTATGTCATACGTATACGTATTCGTATTTAATCTTAATCGAACAAAACAACATGACAATTTTAATTCATTCTATGTCCGACGAACGCAGATTTCAAAGCCTTGAAAATTTCATTGATCACAAAATAAATTCAACGCTTTTTCACAATCAGCACGGACTTTTCACTCTGTCGTTTAAATAAAAAACACACAAACAGTTCATCTGTTCTATTTTTTAAAGGAATTAACCGGTACAGCTATGTTTAAATTAATTTTAAAAGGAGGAAAAAACTTACCGGCCGACTGTAGTTTCCATCGTTTGCCCTCGTTCTGAGGCGACGTCGCTATTAACGATGATTGAAACAGTAGAAGGGGACGTAATTCTTTTCCCCGCGTTTTTCCGTAACGCTAAAAATTTATATAGAGTTTGTTTTAAAGGAACGAGAATACATTATTACACTGACATATGCTGTTATGAATACAAGCGAGAGAGAGAAAGAGAAAAAAAAAAACCCATCACATTATTAGAAAAGAAAAAAATACTTTTCAGAGAACAGACATAAACAAATAAAATAATATGCGATTTATTTTACATGCGCGAGAAGTAGAATTAATTTACAACAATGAGTAAAACTATACAATACATAACATAAAATAATATAGAAAAAGTATTAGAGAATATTTTACTGGGGCTGTTTCTCAGACTATAGAAGGAGCTATTTTTCTATTTTAATTTTCTCCCCGAAATGGGGAGTGAGCCGATCCTGGAGGTACTGCAATACCAGGCCAACTCGTGGCAAGAGCGGTGCAAGCACCTAACATCTCACCTAGTTGCAAAAATCAGTTTAATATCGAAGTACCCACATGGGGTACGTATCAGATATTAAGCTGATAAGAACAGATACTACACTTTGATCTTAGCCAAAAGGCCGAGAAGCGATACTCAAATGTTTCCGAGTTTCCAAAGCCTATAAATCCTATGTCTTACTCAGACACGGTGTTTTAATTTTAAAACAAGCTACACAAATTTTGCAAATGTATATACAAAAAGCACACGAAACACGAGATCTTGCTTTGCTTTAATTACCCAACAGCATGAAACGATTTCTGCATGACAAAACTGGTGTGAAAATAAAAAAAGCGGCTTGTGAAATACGGCAAGTCGCAATAAAAGGGAGAATGCATTTTTAAACGTATGTCATACGTATACGTATTCGTATTTAATCTTAATCGAACAAAACAACACCAGGCAGAAGCTAGCGAACAATAGCTAGCGAACAATAAGCCAGCGAACAATAAGGCGATATATCGAGAAACCAAAAAACAGAATAAGACAACAACGGCCGTTAAATAAAAAAATATTCAAAAAGGCAGAAAATCAGTTAAAATATAGCAATTTTAACTCAATTTTGAAATGTTTTTTATCCAATCTATTGATTTAACAAGTCGCATAACTTTTTAGGCTAATATTCAGTACAACAATAACTATGCATCTATCAACGGATTATTTGTAGGTGTAGGGCCACCTATGCACCCTCTTCAATTTAGAACGTATGTAAAAGTAGTCCTACTCTGTAAAATATAGCACCTTTTATGTCATTGTGTAATCTAGAGCTCAAAATTTGAAAAAAATGTCAAAAAATTAGGGGGGTCGGCCTATTCCAGGGCTTCTAGAGAAAAATAATGAGGGGTGTCACGGGGAATGACTATATAGGTCTTGTAGAGGAGAAACAGGCGCTTCTTTTGCGCTAGGTATCGAAGGGCGCTATGTTCAAAAATCTGAAACTAGAGCTCAAAATTCGAAAAAAATGTCAAAAAATTAGGAGGGTGGGCCTATTCTAGGACTTCTAGAGAAAAATAATGAGGGGTGTCACGGGGTATGACTATATAGGTCTTGTAGAGGAGAAACAGGCGCTTCTATTGCACTAGGTACCGAAGGGCGCTATGTTCAAAAATCTGAAACTAGAGCTCAAAATTCGAAAAAAATGTCCAAAAAATGGGGGTAGGGTCGGCCTATTCCAGGAGTTCTAGAGAAAAATAATGAGGGGTGTCACGGGGTATGACTATATAGGTCTTGTAGAAGAGAAACAGGCGCTTCTTTTGCACTAGGTTTCGAAGGGCGCTATGTTCAAAAATCTGAAACTAGAGCTCAAAATTCGAAAAAAATGTCCAAAAAATGGGGGTAGGGTCGGCCTATTCCAGGAGTTCTAGAGAAAAATAATGAGGGGTGTCACGGGGAATGACTATATAGGTCTTGTAGAGGAGAAACATGCGCTCCTTTTGCGCTAGGTATCAAAGGGCGCTATGTTCAAAAATCTGAAACTAGAGCTCAAAATTTGAAAAAAATGTCAAAAAATTAGGGGGGTCGGCCTATTCCAGGGCTTCTAGAGAAAAATAATGAGGGGTGTCACGGGGAATGACTATATAGGTCTTGTAGAGGAGAAACAGGCGCTTCTTTTGCGCTAGGTATCGAAGGGCGCTATGTTCAAAAATCTGAAACTAGAGCTCAAAATTCGAAAAAAATGTCAAAAAATTAGGAGGGTGGGCCTATTCTAGGACTTCTAGAGAAAAATAATGAGGGGTGTCACGGGGTATGACTATATAGGTCTTGTAGAGGAGAAACAGGCGCTTCTATTGCACTAGGTACCGAAGGGCGCTATGTTCAAAAATCTGAAACTAGAGCTCAAAATTCGAAAAAAATGTCCAAAAAATGGGGGTAGGGTCGGCCTATTCCAGGAGTTCTAGAGAAAAATAATGAGGGGTGTCACGGGGTATGACTATATAGGTCTTGTAGAAGAGAAACAGGCGCTTCTTTTGCACTAGGTTTCGAAGGGCGCTATGTTCAAAAATCTGAAACTAGAGCTCAAAATTCGAAAAAAATGTCCAAAAAATGGGGGTAGGGTCGGCCTATTCCAGGAGTTCTAGAGAAAAATAATGAGGGGTGTCACGGGGAATGACTATATATGTCTTGTAGAGGAGAAACATGCGCTCCTTTTGCGCTAGGTATCAAAGGGCGCTATGTTCAAAAATCTGAAACTAGAGCTCAAAATTTGAAAAAAATGTCAAAAAATTAGGGGGGTCGGCCTATTCCAGGGCTTCTAGAGAAAAATAATGAGGGGTGTCACGGGGAATGACTATATAGGTCTTGTAGAGGAGAAACAGGCGCTTCTTTTGCGCTAGGTATCGAAGGGCGCTATGTTCAAAAATCTGAAACTAGAGCTCAAAATTCGAAAAAAATGTCAAAAAATTAGGAGGGTGGGCCTATTCTAGGACTTCTAGAGAAAAATAATGAGGGGTGTCACGGGGTATGACTATATAGGTCTTGTAGAGGAGAAACAGGCGCTTCTATTGCACTAGGTACCGAAGGGCGCTATGTTCAAAAATCTGAAACTAGAGCTCAAAATTCGAAAAAAATGTCCAAAAAATGGGGGTAGGGTCGGCCTATTCCAGGAGTTCTAGAGAAAAATAATGAGGGGTGTCACGGGGTATGACTATATAGGTCTTGTAGAAGAGAAACAGGCGCTTCTTTTGCACTAGGTTTCGAAGGGCGCTATGTTCAAAAATCTGAAACTAGAGCTCAAAATTCGAAAAAAATGTCCAAAAAATGGGGGTAGGGTCGGCCTATTCCAGGAGTTCTAGAGAAAAATAATGAGGGGTGTCACGGGGAATGACTATATAGGTCTTGTAGAGGAGAAACATGCGCTCCTTTTGCGCTAGGTATCAAAGGGCGCTATGTTCAAAAATCTGAAACTAGAGCTCAAAATTTGAAAAAAATGTCAAAAAATTAGGGGGGTCGGCCTATTCCAGGGCTTCTAGAGAAAAATAATGAGGGGTGTCACGGGGAATGACTATATAGGTCTTGTAGAGGAGAAACAGGCGCTTCTTTTGCGCTAGGTATCGAAGGGCGCTATGTTCAAAAATCTGAAACTAGAGCTCAAAATTCGAAAAAAATGTCAAAAAATTAGGAGGGTGGGCCTATTCTAGGACTTCTAGAGAAAAATAATGAGGGGTGTCACGGGGTATGACTATATAGGTCTTGTAGAGGAGAAACAGGCGCTTCTATTGCACTAGGTACCGAAGGGCGCTATGTTCAAAAATCTGAAACTAGAGCTCAAAATTCGAAAAAAATGTCCAAAAAATGGGGGTAGGGTCGGCCTATTCCAGGAGTTCTAGAGAAAAATAATGAGGGGTGTCACGGGGTATGACTATATAGGTCTTGTAGAAGAGAAACAGGCGCTTCTTTTGCACTAGGTTTCGAAGGGCGCTATGTTCAAAAATCTGAAACTAGAGCTCAAAATTCGAAAAAAATGTCCAAAAAATGGGGGTAGGGTCGGCCTATTCCAGGAGTTCTAGAGAAAAATAATGAGGGGTGTCACGGGGAATGACTATATAGGTCTTGTAGAGGAGAAACATGCGCTCCTTTTGCGCTAGGTATCAAAGGGCGCTATGTTCAAAAATCTGAAACTAGAGCTCAAAATTTGAAAAAAATGTCAAAAAATTAGGGGGGTCGGCCTATTCCAGGGCTTCTAGAGAAAAATAATGAGGGGTGTCACGGGGAATGACTATATAGGTCTTGTAGAGGAGAAACAGGCGCTTCTTTTGCGCTAGGTATCGAAGGGCGCTATGTTCAAAAATCTGAAACTAGAGCTCAAAATTCGAAAAAAATGTCAAAAAATTAGGAGGGTGGGCCTATTCTAGGACTTCTAGAGAAAAATAATGAGGGGTGTCACGGGGTATGACTATATAGGTCTTGTAGAGGAGAAACAGGCGCTTCTATTGCACTAGGTACCGAAGGGCGCTATGTTCAAAAATCTGAAACTAGAGCTCAAAATTCGAAAAAAATGTCCAAAAAATGGGGGTAGGGTCGGCCTATTCCAGGAGTTCTAGAGAAAAATAATGAGGGGTGTCACGGGGTATGACTATATAGGTCTTGTAGAAGAGAAACAGGCGCTTCTTTTGCACTAGGTTTCGAAGGGCGCTATGTTCAAAAATCTGAAACTAGAGCTCAAAATTCGAAAAAAATGTCCAAAAAATGGGGGTAGGGTCGGCCTATTCCAGGAGTTCTAGAGAAAAATAATGAGGGGTGTCACGGGGAATGACTATATAGGTCTTGTAGAGGAGAAACATGCGCTCCTTTTGCGCTAGGTATCAAAGGGCGCTATGTTCAAAAATCTGAAACTAGAGCTCAAAATTTGAAAAAAATGTCAAAAAATTAGGGGGGTCGGCCTATTCCAGGGCTTCTAGAGAAAAATAATGAGGGGTGTCACGGGGAATGACTATATAGGTCTTGTAGAGGAGAAACAGGCGCTTCTTTTGCGCTAGGTATCGAAGGGCGCTATGTTCAAAAATCTGAAACTAGAGCTCAAAATTCGAAAAAAATGTCAAAAAATTAGGAGGGTGGGCCTATTCTAGGACTTCTAGAGAAAAATAATGAGGGGTGTCACGGGGTATGACTATATAGGTCTTGTAGAGGAGAAACAGGCGCTTCTATTGCACTAGGTACCGAAGGGCGCTATGTTCAAAAATCTGAAACTAGAGCTCAAAATTCGAAAAAAATGTCCAAAAAATGGGGGTAGGGTCGGCCTATTCCAGGAGTTCTAGAGAAAAATAATGAGGGGTGTCACGGGGTATGACTATATAGGTCTTGTAGAAGAGAAACAGGCGCTTCTTTTGCACTAGGTTTCGAAGGGCGCTATGTTCAAAAATCTGAAACTAGAGCTCAAAATTCGAAAAAAATGTCCAAAAAATGGGGGTAGGGTCGGCCTATTCCAGGAGTTCTAGAGAAAAATAATGAGGGGTGTCACGGGGAATGACTATATAGGTCTTGTAGAGGAGAAACATGCGCTCCTTTTGCGCTAGGTATCAAAGGGCGCTATGTTCAAAAATCTGAAACTAGAGCTCAAAATTTGAAAAAAATGTCAAAAAATTAGGGGGGTCGGCCTATTCCAGGGCTTCTAGAGAAAAATAATGAGGGGTGTCACGGGGAATGACTATATAGGTCTTGTAGAGGAGAAACAGGCGCTTCTTTTGCGCTAGGTATCGAAGGGCGCTATGTTCAAAAATCTGAAACTAGAGCTCAAAATTCGAAAAAAATGTCAAAAAATTAGGAGGGTGGGCCTATTCTAGGACTTCTAGAGAAAAATAATGAGGGGTGTCACGGGGTATGACTATATAGGTCTTGTAGAGGAGAAACAGGCGCTTCTATTGCACTAGGTACCGAAGGGCGCTATGTTCAAAAATCTGAAACTAGAGCTCAAAATTCGAAAAAAATGTCCAAAAAATGGGGGTAGGGTCGGCCTATTCCAGGAGTTCTAGAGAAAAATAATGAGGGGTGTCACGGGGTATGACTATATAGGTCTTGTAGAAGAGAAACAGGCGCTTCTTTTGCACTAGGTTTCGAAGGGCGCTATGTTCAAAAATCTGAAACTAGAGCTCAAAATTCGAAAAAAATGTCCAAAAAATGGGGGTAGGGTCGGCCTATTCCAGGAGTTCTAGAGAAAAATAATGAGGGGTGTCACGGGGAATGACTATATAGGTCTTGTAGAGGAGAAACATGCGCTCCTTTTGCGCTAGGTATCAAAGGGCGCTATGTTCAAAAATCTGAAACTAGAGCTCAAAATTTGAAAAAAATGTCAAAAAATTAGGGGGGTCGGCCTATTCCAGGGCTTCTAGAGAAAAATAATGAGGGGTGTCACGGGGAATGACTATATAGGTCTTGTAGAGGAGAAACAGGCGCTTCTTTTGCGCTAGGTATCGAAGGGCGCTATGTTCAAAAATCTGAAACTAGAGCTCAAAATTCGAAAAAAATGTCAAAAAATTAGGAGGGTGGGCCTATTCTAGGACTTCTAGAGAAAAATAATGAGGGGTGTCACGGGGTATGACTATATAGGTCTTGTAGAGGAGAAACAGGCGCTTCTATTGCACTAGGTACCGAAGGGCGCTATGTTCAAAAATCTGAAACTAGAGCTCAAAATTCGAAAAAAATGTCCAAAAAATGGGGGTAGGGTCGGCCTATTCCAGGAGTTCTAGAGAAAAATAATGAGGGGTGTCACGGGGTATGACTATATAGGTCTTGTAGAAGAGAAACAGGCGCTTCTTTTGCACTAGGTTTCGAAGGGCGCTATGTTCAAAAATCTGAAACTAGAGCTCAAAATTCGAAAAAAATGTCCAAAAAATGGGGGTAGGGTCGGCCTATTCCAGGAGTTCTAGAGAAAAATAATGAGGGGTGTCACGGGGAATGACTATATAGGTCTTGTAGAGGAGAAACATGCGCTCCTTTTGCGCTAGGTATCAAAGGGCGCTATGTTCAAAAATCTGAAACTAGAGCTCAAAATTTGAAAAAAATGTCAAAAAATTAGGGGGGTCGGCCTATTCCAGGGCTTCTAGAGAAAAATAATGAGGGGTGTCACGGGGAATGACTATATAGGTCTTGTAGAGGAGAAACAGGCGCTTCTTTTGCGCTAGGTATCGAAGGGCGCTATGTTCAAAAATCTGAAACTAGAGCTCAAAATTCGAAAAAAATGTCAAAAAATTAGGAGGGTGGGCCTATTCTAGGACTTCTAGAGAAAAATAATGAGGGGTGTCACGGGGTATGACTATATAGGTCTTGTAGAGGAGAAACAGGCGCTTCTATTGCACTAGGTACCGAAGGGCGCTATGTTCAAAAATCTGAAACTAGAGCTCAAAATTCGAAAAAAATGTCCAAAAAATGGGGGTAGGGTCGGCCTATTCCAGGAGTTCTAGAGAAAAATAATGAGGGGTGTCACGGGGTATGACTATATAGGTCTTGTAGAAGAGAAACAGGCGCTTCTTTTGCACTAGGTTTCGAAGGGCGCTATGTTCAAAAATCTGAAACTAGAGCTCAAAATTCGAAAAAAATGTCCAAAAAATGGGGGTAGGGTCGGCCTATTCCAGGAGTTCTAGAGAAAAATAATGAGGGGTGTCACGGGGAATGACTATATAGGTCTTGTAGAGGAGAAACATGCGCTCCTTTTGCGCTAGGTATCAAAGGGCGCTATGTTCAAAAATCTGAAACTAGAGCTCAAAATTTGAAAAAAATGTCAAAAAATTAGGGGGGTCGGCCTATTCCAGGGCTTCTAGAGAAAAATAATGAGGGGTGTCACGGGGAATGACTATATAGGTCTTGTAGAGGAGAAACAGGCGCTTCTTTTGCGCTAGGTATCGAAGGGCGCTATGTTCAAAAATCTGAAACTAGAGCTCAAAATTCGAAAAAAATGTCCAAAAAACGGGGGTAGGGTCGGCCTATTCAAGGAGTTCTAGAGAAAAATAATGAGGGGTGTCACGGGGTATGACTATATAGGTCTTGTAGAGGAGAAACAGGCGCTTCTATTGCACTAGGTACCGAAGGGCGCTATGTTCAAAAATCTGAAACTAGAGCTCAAAATTCGAAAAAAATGTCAAAAAATTAGGAGGGTGGGCCTATTCTAGGACTTCTAGAGAAAAATAATGAGGGGTGTCACGGGGTATGACTATATAGGTCTTGTAGAAGAGAAACAGGCGCTTCTTTTGCACTAGGTTTCGAAGGGCGCTATGTTCAAAAATCTGAAACTAGAGCTCAAAATTCGAAAAAAATGTCAAAAAATTAGAAGGGTGGGCCTATTCTAGGACTTCTAGAGAAAAATAATGAGGGGTGTCACGGGGTATGACTATATAGGTCTTGTAGAGGAGAAACAGGCGCTTCTATTGCACTAGGTACCGAAGGGCGCTATGTTCAAAAATCTGAAACTAGAGCTCAAAATTCGAAAACAATGTCCACAAATGGGGGTAGGGTCGGCCTATTCCAGGAGTTCTAGAGTAAAAGAATGAGGGGTGTCACGGGGAATGACTATATAGGTCTTGTAGAGGAGAAACAGGCGCTCCTTTTGCGCTAGGTATCAAAGGGCGCTATGTTCAAAAATCTGAAACTAGAGATCAAAATTCGAAAAAAATGTCAAAAAATTAGGAGGGTCGGCCTATTCCAGGGCTTCTAGAGAAAAATAATGAGGGGTGTCACGGGGAATGACTATATAGGTCTTGTAGAGGAGAAACAGGCGCTCCTTTTGCGCTAGGTATCAAAGGGCGCTATGTTCAAAAATCTGAAACTAGAGATCAAAATTTGAAAAAAATGTCAAAAAATTAGGGGGGTCGGCCTATTCCAGGGCTTCTA
Organism: Mytilus trossulus; assembly: GCF_036588685.1. Taxonomy (NCBI): domain Eukaryota; kingdom Metazoa; phylum Mollusca; class Bivalvia; order Mytilida; family Mytilidae; genus Mytilus; species Mytilus trossulus. The sequence continues at coordinate 19,800 of NW_026963541.1, forward strand.
AGAGAAAAATAATGAGGGGTGTCACGGGGAATGACTATATAGGTCTTGTAGAGGAGAAACAGGCGCTTCTTTTGCGCTAGGTATCGAAAGGCGCTATGTTCAAAAATCTGAAACTAGAGCTCAAAATTCGAAAAAAATGTCCAAAAAATTAGGAGGGTGGGCCTATTCTAGGACTTCTAGAGAAAAATAATGAGGGGTGTCACGGGGTATGACTATATAGGTCTTGTAGAGGAGAAACAGGCGCTTCTATTGCACTAGGTACCGAAGGGCGCTATGTTCAAAAATCTGAAACTAGAGCTCAAAATTCGAAAAAAATGTCAAAAAAATGGGGGTAGGGTCGGCCTATTCCAGGAGTTCTAGAGAAAAATAATAAGGGGTGTCACGGTGTATGACTATACAGGTCTTGTAGAGGAGAAACAAGCGCTTCTTTTGCACTAGGTATCGAAGGGCGCTATGTTCAAAAATCTGAAACTAGAGCTCAAAATTCAAAAAAAAAGGCAAAAAATTAGGGGGTCAGCCAGTAGCGGCATAACACAAAAAAAAATCATCATAAATACCAGACGCGCGTTTCATCTGGCTCAGTATCTTTAATTGTTTTTCCATAGGCGATAATGGTAACGTTTTTTCCTGTAGCTCAGTCCATATCGTATATTGGATATGTATGATAGCTTGTTTCGAAGCTGTGACATTTTCACATATGTGGTTAAATTTTCGGGGTACGAAGTGAGATTACTTTTTCCGTAAATTAGCAAACCCCGAACATCCTTTTGTGATGCGGCTCCTTGTTGTAAAATATCCCCTTTTTAACACAATAAGTTCTATGAAAATTTAATACTTTGAACACATTCAATAGCTCCATAGTTTTTACACATTTATTCTATGTTCCTCTACTTTCCTAATCACCACAAATAATTAAGTTCAGTCATTTGTTAAAATTATAAACATGTCCAATATCACTACACAGAGATTTTTTCTTTACACGTGACTTTTGAGTTCCTCATTTCAAGGCGCATTAGGGATGTTGTCCCATCTACAAAGACTCATTAGTGACGCTCGAATCAAAATAATGATTGAAAGGCCAAAGTAAAGGACGAAGTTGAAGAACATTGAGAACATAACATTCCTAGTAGTTTTGCCAAATACAGGTAAGACAGTCTATTCCTGGTGTAGAAAAACCTTAGCTTTTTCAAAAATTCAAAACGGTATTAATTTATAAGATTATATCAATGATAAGCCAAGTCAACACAAGTGCTGACTACTGGGCTGGTGATACCCGGGGGGAAATAAATCTCTACCAGCAATGGCATCGACTCAGTGGTTGCATTTTAAGTTTTAACTCATCATAGATACCAGTATTTAAATTTTATATTTACGCCAGACGCGCATTTCGTCTACAATATATCAGTGAATGTCCTGTGTAGGGAAAACAGGTGCATCGTTTTCGTAAGACTTTAAAGGGTGCTATAGATAAAGGAAGATGTGGTGTGAGTGCCAATGAGACAACTCTCCATCCAAATAACAATTTAAAAAGTAAACCATTATAGGTTAAAGTACGGCCTTCAACACGGAGCCTTGGCTCACACCGAACAACAAGCTATAAATGGCCCCAACATTACTAGTGTAAAACCATTCAAACGGGAAAACCAACGGTCTAATCTATATAAACAAACGAGAAACGAGAAACACGTATATATTACATAAACAAACGACAACTACTGTACATCAGATTCCTGACTTAGGACAGGTGCAAACATTTGCAGCGGGATCAAACGTTTTAATGGATCCAAACCTTCTCCCTTTTTCTGAGACAATAGCATAACATCACAACATAGAAAAACACACGATAAAATATCAATTGGCAGACTTAACTCAATCAAAAAACGTATGATTACACAATGAACGAATATATTTGATCTGCAATATCTGAATACAAATCCAAAGTTAATTAAATATTAGAGACAGAAATTCATGAACAAAAAGCTAACAAACAAATTTAAACAAAGCCATGGCAGGACATCACTGAGAAATATTTAACCCTTCGAAAATATTGATCAAAATTCACTTTAGAAAAAAACCGGTTTTAAAAAATATAATTATAATCGTGAAGTTTATACAAGTGCAGTAAAAATAATGCAATGTTCAATTTTGTCGAAAGGAACTAAAAACTTTTAATGAAAAACTCCACTGTCAGACAAGAATGCGAAAACCAAAAAAAACATATCATAGTCAGCAAAGACTAATTTTCAATTTCTTGTCATATAAAGTCATAATTTCTCCATCCGAATAACATGACAAAAGAGTTTGTAAAATGTGTTACGTAAATACTGATAAAAAAATGCTGATTACTGGCTGATTTTCTTTTTCAAGGGTATGTCGAAAAGAAAACGACGAAGATAAAAAGAACTTTAATGCGAATGGCAGCTGGTATATAACCAAATTGGAATTGAAATTAAAAAAACACTCTTTATTTTTTTATGATATAATTTGTTAAAATAGAACTAGTTTAACACTATTTAAAAATCACCTGAGTTTGATCAATAATTATCGACTCGATAAGTTCTTATCTGCACATGCAGCTCCTGTACCCGTACACAGCAAAACATGTGTTTCATCCTCAATGTTTTCAACATTTTAAATAACCAAGTTTATAAAGTTATGTGATTGACACCATGAAATAGGTCCTCCACAACTCATAACCGCAGCAAGATGGCAGATTATCAGCATGAGAGAGACAGGAATGTTGCTGTGACAAGTGTACGTATTGTCGTTCATCACTTTTCTACTATAAGTCGTTTAGAGATTAAAAATTAGGCAATACACGATATAAAAGACTATCCGAGATCAAAAAGACCCCCTATGCCACCTGCTAGGGAAAATCAAGCATGATGAAGCTTAGTCAGAAAGAAACCCATGGCATACAATACAATCCTGAAAAGAGAGAGGTGGGCATACAGGAGCCTTTTAACAATAATTGTTCGAGATTGAATCATCTCTACTGGTTATTGTGCGATAAGACCATTTCAGGGACGTTTGCTTACGAACAGACACACAGTTATCCGTATCAAATGTAGTGCAGAGCTCGCCAAAATTGGAAATTAGCATCGTGGAGGAAGATCCAATGTTCAAATGGAATTCGGTTCATCTTCCTTGGCCCGATCGTGGCTCGGATTTGAACCATATCGAGCATATTTGGGACACTTTTGGGCGGAAAGTGCACAAAAGGACACACCAGTACAAACACATCATGAAATAAGCAATGCCCTTCATCAGAAATGGTTGCTGCTACCTTAACAACATATTAGCCGATTTATGGCAGGAATCAAAAGACGTTAAGATGCGATAATTCGTTTGATTGGAGGCTGCGCACAAAGTACTAATTGTTTGGCGTATAACGACCAACCATGATGCGAACAGTCATCTGAAGATTAATTTTGAAATACCTGACATTGTAAAGTTCGACTACAGTAAAAGTTGAAAAATGCATTTTTTGTACAAAAAAAACACTACATTTTGTTATTAAAATTGTGGTTGCCAATGTTATTATAAACTATGTTTCAATAATATCCTACAAATATTTTATTATATTTCATCCTAAAAAAAAGGCTGATTTTTCAAGTTTTAAAAAATCAAGGTGTTGCAATACTTTTTCCATGTGTATATATAATACAACCGTGCGTAAGATGGGTCCATTAGGGTTGTTAACTAAGCGTCTTTTTGAAATAAGTCACTCTCCTATTGCAAATAAGCAGTCGATGCTCAACATAAGAATACAACGACTCGCAACTATGTAAGTTAAAGAACATAGGTTGTTAACTATGCACTATATAACCGACTTCATCTAGTCAGCCGTTTAACAAACTCGACGTAAATTCGAGAAACGATGCTTGATCGTTGTTCGTTTGAGTGAAACTTGGATTACAGTTCTGTTTCAACAGAATAAAGAATTCACGTTTATTCTTCGCATCATTTATGTTTTACTTGCCAATATGACTAAGTGCCGCCCAAGACCAAGAAGTTGTGATGATCCAGGTTGCTTTTCATACCATATTCAAGTCAAGCATTTTCATAAAACTATGGACGGAAAAGATTACCGAATTCAACAACAAAGAGATCAAAGTACTATGCATAATACACTGCGTTGATGTCGATCCCGTAAGATTTGAGGAAACTCGAGTTTTTCTCGACCACTGAGATCATACCATGATGGGGAAGATGAACTAATACTTTAAGTTCAAATATATTCGCACTTGCGTGATTGGTACTTTAGATGATCTCATTAACAAACAAAAACACCACCAAACAGAGACCGACTTAGGACATGTGGCCGCAACTTTTAAGAAATATGAAAGATAATAAGGTGAAGTGTAACTTGTATGCAGACATACTAATTATACAGCAGGGTCAGTTCCGCGTGATTACCAATTCCAGAGTTTTAACAATGAGGAAAAACAGGGTTCCCGAACTTCTGAATACCGCGTATCGCATCTATAGTCGTATAATTGGGGTGATGTAAATGATCTCTTGGAGGAATTGAAAGGTATTGTCATTTATTTCTTGGTTCAAACAATAAGACATGGAGTCACAACCTCTATTTTCAAACATAAAGGTTCGTGGGTCCATCTCTGTTTCTGGGAGACCAAATTTTCGGCTCTTCATTCACACCATTTGCGAGTATTATCTTCTCTGGAACAACGATAGTCTGTCGGAAGGATACGCGACTGATCACGTGTTAAAAGAGAGCCATACCACTTGCACGTAAAAGACAACTTGTTAGCTTCCAAAAAAGAGCAGGCTAATGGCGCTACAAGGCAGCACTCGCACAATAAAAGTAAAAAGGGGTATGATTACTAGTAATTTAACTCATAATAATAATAACTTGTTTCCGAAATAACTATGCTTAAACTAACATCTCTAGATGGTCTATATTCTTGATGATTCTCCAAGACTGTAAAGGTTATGAGAATGTAAAGGTTACTACTTGTAATCAATGATTCAGCGGTTTTCTTTGATAAATCAGAGTAACTACTATGAATATATGCTGCATTCTATTAAACAAGAGATGTCAACGTGCATCAATTTAATTGGCGTGCCGGTGCTATTGAGAGGAGTGACTTGCGGGTACACATTGTCTGTAGGTGAAATTATGATATGTATCGGTGTATTAGAGGCAGTAACATGGCTACCTTAAAAAAACGATAGTATTGACGGGTAAGTTATAACTAGATGAGTGTGAGGATTGAATAAAAAAAATCTAATTTGACGGATTTCTTAATCTTAACGAACAATTACTGATTTGTTTGCTAAATCTCTTCCACCACCTTTTTATACGAGCAATCTTCTGCAATTTTATCATGATGACCTATACAAATGTCATTTTTTTGTGAGTATGAATCTAAAATTTCTCAATTTTTATATCGAAACTATCCAGTTATGTATTCAAAATTCTTGTAAGTGCTCGTTCATTTCCGGAACAAATGGCTTTTAGCTTTGTATTACTTTTCCTTTCTTAAAATAGAAATAAAGGACTTCTTAAATATGTGAGAGATGTATTAATCATAGAAAGATGTCAAAGTGACGTGACATTACATTGAGTGCGGCACATAGTAAACGCCAAGTGTGTGGTATTTACGAGAGGTATGAGTATGATGCAACGTATTACCCTCAATTTTTAAGGTTTCAATATCTACTCTAATTTGTCTCAACACATCTCACTCCGTGAATCTATTCAATTTCTCTTTCTTGTTCTTCTTGTTTTGCTTACCAAACATTCATTACCTGGATCTCATCTGCCGTTTTATTTTCGTGAAGTTAACAAATCAATGGTTCTGCATGTTTGAATTTGTGGTCATACTTGTCCAGCTTGTTCATTATTTTATTTTCACGTTCTTTTATTGCTGCATCATATTTTATTTGCATCCATTTTATATCCGTTTCAGACGTGCTTTTGAATGAACCAACATTTCATTACAGCATCCGAAATGGCCCTCAGAGCTTTCAGGATGGTGATATTGTGGTCATTCATGTTCCAGTATCTGAAGAAACTATTCTTGATCGTCCTTTTTATCAATGACCCTTTCTGTTGTTGCTTTCCCTGAAAAGTGTTATTCAAGTTAGATGACCGTTTCCGATGGATTTGGGCTCTTTTTGGTGAGTCGTCCAAGTTCGTCCCAAAGATGTCCCATTGGCGATAATCTGAAGACAATACTGGCCACGGCAACACTCGAATGCGATTATTCTCCAAAATTCATTAAAATGTGTTTACAACGGGCGTTTTCTGTTAAAAATGTAGTTTAACGATGCCTTCGGAGAAACGGGAGAACTAGTGGAGCCAGAATTTCGTTCCTATACCCTTTTGCATTTAGGTTTCCTTCACTAATTGTCAGATCGGGGCGTTCCTGGTAGGTTATCCATCCCATACCATTAATTCGCCACCCTAAAGCCAATTTGTTTCCTGTACGCACGCATCAAAAAGCATGCCTTGTACCTGCGGTAGACCATGTCTCTGCCATCGACAAATGTCAAGTTGAATTTCGATTCAGCGGTAAAAAGGATTAGTCTCCATGTTAGTCTATGTAATCGAATCCTTACCCTCTCCATTTAACTCGCGACATCCTTCGATTCTGCGTAAGGATAGTTCACTTCAACGAACGACGAGCTCTTAGGCTGCCCAGATGAAGTCGATTACAAACTGTTTGCGCATATAGCCTATTTTTGTTTCTTCCACGAGTTTCTCCAAATCGATTACGGAGATGAATAATGTGGATTTGCCAATCTTCACATAACTTCGTTTCACGTGAGTTGCAACCTCGGGGATGTTAAAATGTTGTACCAGTATCTCTAAGACGAGTCTTTAGCGCCTTTCAAAGTCATTCTAGAGACATTGAATAGTGCTCGATACATTTAATGATCAAAAGGACAACTCAGTTCCATCTCTATAAAGGTAAATGGTTGAAAAAATGCGTATTTGTTTGAAATCGGAAAATGGCGAAAAGTTATCTTCGAATTTAAAAGAAAATACTAAATGATCATGAATAGATTATTCAGGTCATTAGTTTTAATCGTGAAAATATTACAAACTATTAATATATTAAATATATTTTACTTAAAAAGCAAAGTAATGTTTCTTTTTTTATATATACACATGGAAAAAAGTATTGCAAAATACTAATTTTGTAAAACTTGAATAATCAGCCTTTATTTTGGATGGAATATGATAAAATATTTGTAAAATAATATTGAAACATAGTTAATGAAAACATTGGCATTTTAACGAACAAAAACTGTTTGAAATTTTTTTTTATTTATCTAACCACAATTCTAAAAACAAAATGAGGTGTTTTTTTGTACAAAAAACTGCATTTTGCAACTTTCACTGTAGTCGAACTTTACAATGTCAGACATTTCAAAATTAATCTTAAGATGATTGTTCACATCACGGTTAATCGTTATACGCCAAAGAAATAGTACTTTGTGCGCAGTCTCCATTTAAACGGTCAACCGCCACTTAACGTCTTATGATTTCTGCCATAAATCGACTAATTTGTTGCTTAGGTAGCAGTAACCATTTCTGAAGTAGGGGATTGTTTATTTCATCACGTGTTTGGACTGGGATGTCCTTTTGTGCAAATTACGCCCAATAGTGTCCCATACATCCTTGATATGGTTCAAATCCGGGCTATGATTGGACCAAGGAAGATAAACAGAATTCCATTTGAACAATGGATCTTCCTCCACGATGCTTATTTCCAATTTTGGTCAGCTCTGCACTACATTTGATATGGATAACTGTGTGTCTGTTCGTAAGCAAACGTCCCTGAAATGGTCTTATGGCACAATAACCAGTAGAGATGATTCAATCTCGAACAATTATTGTAAAAAGGCTCCTGTATGCCCACCCCTCTCTTTTCAGGATTGTATTGTATGCCATGGGTTTCTTTCTGACTAAGCTTCATCATGCTTGATTTTCCCTAGCAGGTGGCATAGGGGGTCTTTTTTTTTTTTTTTTATCTCGGATAGTCTTTTATATCGTGTATTGCCTGATTTTTATTCTCTAAACGACTTATAGTGGAAAAGTGATGACCGACAATACGTACAGTTGTCACAGCGACATTCCTGCCTCTCTCATGCTGATAATCTGCCATCTTGCTGCGGTTAAGAGTTGTGGAGGATCTATTTCAAGGTGTCAATAACATAACTTTATAAACTTGGTTATTTAAAGTGTTGTAAACAATGAGGATAAAACACATGTTTTGCTGTGTACAGGTACAGTAGCTGCATGTGCAGATAAAAACTTATCGAGTCGATAATTATTGATCAAACTCAGGTGATATTTAAATAGTGTTTAACTAGTTCTATTTTAACAAATTATATCATGAAAAAAACAAGTGTTTTTTTAATTTCAATTCCAATTTGGTTATTTACCAGCTGGCATTCGCACTAAAATTTTTTCAACTTCGTCGTTTTCTTTTCGACATACCCTTGAAAAAGAAAATCAGCCAGTAATCAGTATTTTTTTATCAGTATTTACATAACATATTTTACAAAATACTTTTTTCCATGTGTATACATGTACATCTATTTTTATCAGACAACACCCGTACGTGGACGAGGGTACTTATACCGTCTTTAAGGTTGTGGCGCTTGTATTGTCATTGATAAAGTTAACTGGTCTGTATGTAGTTTTACTATCATACTTTTTTAACAATGCAGTATTCTTTGCTGATTTTGGTTATCTGGTACAAAACCTCTGATATGAAAAAAGCTTTTGAAAGAATGAAAAGTAGACTGTCTATTAAGTCTGTAAGTGTATATAGAACTTTAGGTTATATACCAGCTGGCATTCGCACTAAAGTTCTTTCATCTTTGTCGTTTTCTTTTCGACATACCTTGAAAAAGAAAATCAGCCAGTAATCAGCATTCTTTTTATCAGTATTTACATAACACATTTTACAAACTCTTTTATCATGTTATTCGGACGGGGAAATTATGACTTTATATGACAAGATTTTGAAAATTAGTTTTTACTGACTCTGATATGTTGGGTTTTTGTTTTTTTGTTTTTCGCGTTCTTGTCCGACAGTTGATTTTTTTTTTTAGTTCCTTTCGACAAATTGAACATAGCACCTTTTGAAGTCTTACGCAAACGATGCGCCTGTCTTCCCTTCACAGGACATTCACTGATATATTGTAGACGAAACGCCCGTCTGGCGTAAATATTAAATTAAAATACTGGTATCTATGATGAGTTTAAACTTAAAATGCAACCTCTGAGTCGATGCCACTGCTGGTAGAGATTTATTTCCCCGAGGGTATCACCATCCCAGTAGTTGGCACTTGTCTTGACTTGGCTTATCATTAATATAATCTTATAAATTAACTCCGCTTTGAATTTTTGAAAAAAACAAAAGTTTTTCTACACCAGGAATAAACTGTCTTACCTGTATTTGGCAAAACTGCTAGGAATGTTTGGTTCTCAATGATCTTCAACTTCGTTCTTTATTTTGGCCTTTCAACCATTATTTTGATTCGAGCTTCACTAATGAGTCTTTTGTAGACGAAACGCGCGTCTGGTATTTATGATGAGGTTTTTTTTGTTATGCCGCTGCTGGGTGATCCCCCTAATTTATTGACATTTTGTTCGAATTTTGAGCTCTAGTTTCAGATTTTTGAACAAAGTGCCCTTCGATACCTAGCGGAAAAAAAGCGCATGTTTCTCCTCTACAAGACCTTTATAGTCATACCCCGTGACACTCCTCATTATTTTTCTCTAGAAGCCCTGGAATTGGCCGACCCCCCTAATTTTTTGACATTTTTTCAAATTTTGAGCTCTAGTTTCAGATTTTTTAACATAGCACCCTTTGATACCTAGTGCAAAAGGAGCGCCTGTTTCTCCTCTACAAGACATTTATAGTAATTCTCCGTGACACCCCTCATTATTTGTCTCTAGAACTCCTGGAATAGGCCGACCCTACCCCCATTTTTTGAACATTTTTTTCGAATTTTAAGCTCTAGTTTCAGATTTTTGAACATAGCGCCCTTCGAAACCTAGTGCAAAAGAAGCGCCTGTTTCTCTTCTACAAGACCTATATAGTCATACCCCGTGACACCCCTCATTATTTTTCTCTAGAACTCCTGGAATAGGCCGACCCTACCCCCATTTTTTGGACATTTTTTTCGAATTTTGAGCTCTAGTTTCAGATTTTTGAACATAGCGCCCTTCGATACCTAGCGCAAAAGAAGCGCCTGTTTCTCCTCTACAAGACCTATATAGTCATTCCCCGTGACACCCCTCATTATTTTTCTCTAGAAGCCCTGGAATAGGCCGACCCTCCTAATTTTTTGACATTTTTTTCGAATTTTGATCTCTAGTTTCAGATTTTTGAACATAGCGCCCTTTGATACCTAGCGCAAAAGGAGCGCCTGTTTCTCCTCTACAAGACCTATATAGTCATTCCCCGTGACACCCCTCATTCTTTTACTCTAGAACTCCTGGAATAGGCCGACCCTACCCCCATTTGTGGACATTGTTTTCGAATTTTGAGCTCTAGTTTCAGATTTTTGAACATAGCGCCCTTCGGTACCTAGTGCAATAGAAGCGCCTGTTTCTCCTCTACAAGACCTATATAGTCATACCCCGTGACACCCCTCATTATTTTTCTCTAGAAGTCCTAGAATAGGCCCACCCTTCTAATTTTTTGACATTTTTTTCGAATTTTGAGCTCTAGTTTCAGATTTTTGAACATAGCGCCCTTCGAAACCTAGTGCAAAAGAAGCGCCTGTTTCTCTTCTACAAGACCTATATAGTCATACCCCGTGACACCCCTCATTATTTTTCTCTAGAAGTCCTAGAATAGGCCCACCCTCCTAATTTTTTGACATTTTTTTCGAATTTTGAGCTCTAGTTTCAGATTTTTGAACATAGCGCCCTTCGGTACCTAGTGCAATAGAAGCGCCTGTTTCTCCTCTACAAGACCTATATAGTCATACCCCGTGACACCCCTCATTATTTTTCTCTAGAACTCCTTGAATAGGCCGACCCTACCCCCGTTTTTTGGACATTTTTTTCGAATTTTGAGCTCTAGTTTCAGATTTTTGAACATAGCGCCCTTCGATACCTAGCGCAAAAGAAGCGCCTGTTTCTCCTCTACAAGACCTATATAGTCATTCCCCGTGACACCCCTCATTATTTTTCTCTAGAAGCCCTGGAATAGGCCGACCCCCCTAATTTTTTGACATTTTTTTCAAATTTTGAGCTCTAGTTTCAGATTTTTGAACATAGCGCCCTTTGATACCTAGCGCAAAAGGAGCGCATGTTTCTCCTCTACAAGACCTATATAGTCATTCCCCGTGACACCCCTCATTATTTTTCTCTAGAAGTCCTAGAATAGGCCCACCCTCCTAATTTTTTGACATTTTTTTCGAATTTTGAGCTCTAGTTTCAGATTTTTGAACATAGCGCCCTTCGAAACCTAGTGCAAAAGAAGCGCCTGTTTCTCTTCTACAAGACCTATATAGTCATACCCCGTGACACCCCTCATTATTTTTCTCTAGAACTCCTGGAATAGGCCGACCCTACCCCCATTTTTTGGACATTTTTTTCGAATTTTGAGCTCTAGTTTCAGATTTTTGAACATAGCGCCCTTCGGTACCTAGTGCAATAGAAGCGCCTGTTTCTCCTCTACAAGACCTATATAGTCATACCCCGTGACACCCCTCATTATTTTTCTCTAGAAGTCCTAGAATAGGCCCACCCTCCTAATTTTTTGACATTTTTTTCGAATTTTGAGCTCTAGTTTCAGATTTTTGAACATAGCGCCCTTCGATACCTAGCGCAAAAGAAGCGCCTGTTTCTCCTCTACAAGACCTATATAGTCATTCCCCGTGACACCCCTCATTATTTTTCTCTAGAAGCCCTGGAATAGGCCGACCCCCCTAATTTTTTGACATTTTTTTTCAAATTTTGAGCTCTAGTTTCAGATTTTTGAACATAGCGCCCTTTGATACCTAGCGCAAAAGGAGCGCCTGTTTCTCCTCTACAAGACCTATATAGTCATTCCCCGTGACACCCCTCATTATTTTTCTCTAGAACTCCTGGAATAGGCCGACCCTACCCCCATTTTTTGGACATTTTTTTCGAATTTTGAGCTCTAGTTTCAGATTTTTGAACATAGCGCCCTTCGAAACCTAGTGCAAAAGAAGCGCCTGTTTCTCTTCTACAAGACCTATATAGTCATACCCCGTGACACCCCTCATTATTTTTCTCTAGAACTCCTGGAATAGGCCGACCCTACCCCCATTTTTTGGACATTTTTTTCGAATTTTGAGCTCTAGTTTCAGATTTTTGAACATAGCGCCCTTCGGTACCTAGTGCAATAGAAGCGCCTGTTTCTCCTCTACAAGACCTATATAGTCATACCCCGTGACACCCCTCATTATTTTTCTCTAGAAGTCCTAGAATAGGCCCACCCTCCTAATTTTTTGACATTTTTTTCGAATTTTGAGCTCTAGTTTCAGATTTTTGAACATAGCGCCCTTCGATACCTAGCGCAAAAGAAGCGCCTGTTTCTCCTCTACAAGACCTATATAGTCATTCCCCGTGACACCCCTCATTATTTTTCTCTAGAAGCCCTGGAATAGGCCGACCCCCCTAATTTTTTGACATTTTTTTCAAATTTTGAGCTCTAGATTACACAATGACATAAAAGGTGCTATATTTTACAGAGTAGGACTACTTTTACATACGTTCTAAATTGAAGAGGGTGCATAGGTGGCCCTACACCTACAAATAATCCGTTGATAGATGCATAGTTATTGTTGTACTGAATATTAGCCTAAAAAGTTATGCGACTTGTTAAATCAATAGATTGGATAAAAAACATTTCAAAATTGAGTTAAAATTGCTATATTTTAACTGATTTTCTGCCTTTTTGAATATTTTTTTATTTAACGGCCGTTGTTGTCTTATTCTGTTTTTTGGTTTCTCGATATATCGCCTTATTGTTCGCTGGCTTATTGTTCGCTAGCTATTGTTCGCTAGCTTCTGCCTGGTCAAAACAACATGACAATTTTAATTCATTCTATGTCCGACGAACGCAGATTTCAAAGCCTTGAAAATTTCATTGATCACAAAATAAATTCAACGCTTTTTCACAATCAGCACGGACTTTTCACTCTGTCGTTTAAATAAAAAACACACAAACAGTTCATCTGTTCTATTTTTTAAAGGAATTAACCGGTACAGCTATGTTTAAATTAATTTTAAAAGGAGGAAAAAACTTACCGGCCGACTGTAGTTTCCATCGTTTGCCCTCGTTCTGAGGCGACGTCGCTATTAACGATGATTGAAACAGTAGAAGGGGACGTAATTCTTTTCCCCGCGTTTTTCCGTAACGCTAAAAATTTATATAGAGTTTGTTTTAAAGGAACGAGAATACATTATTACACTGACATATGCTGTTATGAATACAAGCGAGAGAGAGAAAGAGAAAAAAAAAACCCATCACATTATTAGAAAAGAAAAAAATACTTTTCAGAGAACAGACATAAACAAATAAAATAATATGCGATTTATTTTACATGCGCGAGAAGTAGAATTAATTTACAACAATGAGTAAAACTATACAATACATAACATAAAATAATATAGAAAAAGTATTAGAGAATATTTTACTGGGGCTGTTTCTCAGACTATAGAAGGAGCTATTTTTCTATTTTAATTTTCTCCCCGAAATGGGGAGTGAGCCGATCCTGGAGGTACTGCAATACCAGGCCAACTCGTGGCAAGAGCGGTGCAAGCACCTAACATCTCACCTAGTTGCAAAAATCAGTTTAATATCGAAGTACCCACATGGGGTACGTATCAGATATTAAGCTGATAAGAACAGATACTACACTTTGATCTTAGCCAAAAGGCCGAGAAGCGATACTCAAATGTTTCCGAGTTTCCAAAGCCTATAAATCCTATGTCTTACTCAGACACGGTGTTTTAATTTTAAAACAAGCTACACAAATTTTGCAAATGTATATACAAAAAGCACACGAAACACGAGATCTTGCTTTGCTTTAATTACCCAACAGCATGAAACGATTTCTGCATGACAAAACTGGTGTGAAAATAAAAAAAGCGGCTTGTGAAATACGGCAAGTCGCAATAAAAGGGAGAATGCATTTTTAAACGTATGTCATACGTATACGTATTCGTATTTAATCTTAATCGAACAAAACAACATGACAATTTTAATTCATTCTATGTCCGACGAACGCAGATTTCAAAGCCTTGAAAATTTCATTGATCACAAAATAAATTCAACGCTTTTTCACAATCAGCACGGACTTTTCACTCTGTCGTTTAAATAAAAAACACACAAACAGTTCATCTGTTCTATTTTTTAAAGGAATTAACCGGTACAGCTATGTTTAAATTAATTTTAAAAGGAGGAAAAAACTTACCGGCCGACTGTAGTTTCCATCGTTTGCCCTCGTTCTGAGGCGACGTCGCTATTAACGATGATTGAAACAGTAGAAGGGGACGTAATTCTTTTCCCCGCGTTTTTCCGTAACGCTAAAAATTTATATAGAGTTTGTTTTAAAGGAACGAGAATACATTATTACACTGACATATGCTGTTATGAATACAAGCGAGAGAGAGAAAGAGAAAAAAAAAAACCCATCACATTATTAGAAAAGAAAAAAATACTTTTCAGAGAACAGACATAAACAAATAAAATAATATGCGATTTATTTTACATGCGCGAGAAGTAGAATTAATTTACAACAATGAGTAAAACTATACAATACATAACATAAAATAATATAGAAAAAGTATTAGAGAATATTTTACTGGGGCTGTTTCTCAGACTATAGAAGGAGCTATTTTTCTATTTTAATTTTCTCCCCGAAATGGGGAGTGAGCCGATCCTGGAGGTACTGCAATACCAGGCCAACTCGTGGCAAGAGCGGTGCAAGCACCTAACATCTCACCTAGTTGCAAAAATCAGTTTAATATCGAAGTACCCACATGGGGTACGTATCAGATATTAAGCTGATAAGAACAGATACTACACTTTGATCTTAGCCAAAAGGCCGAGAAGCGATACTCAAATGTTTCCGAGTTTCCAAAGCCTATAAATCCTATGTCTTACTCAGACACGGTGTTTTAATTTTAAAACAAGCTACACAAATTTTGCAAATGTATATACAAAAAGCACACGAAACACGAGATCTTGCTTTGCTTTAATTACCCAACAGCATGAAACGATTTCTGCATGACAAAACTGGTGTGAAAATAAAAAAAGCGGCTTGTGAAATACGGCAAGTCGCAATAAAAGGGAGAATGCATTTTTAAACGTATGTCATACGTATACGTATTCGTATTTAATCTTAATCGAACAAAACAACATGACAATTTTAATTCATTCTATGTCCGACGAACGCAGATTTCAAAGCCTTGAAAATTTCATTGATCACAAAATAAATTCAACGCTTTTTCACAATCAGCACGGACTTTTCACTCTGTCGTTTAAATAAAAAACACACAAACAGTTCATCTGTTCTATTTTTTAAAGGAATTAACCGGTACAGCTATGTTTAAATTAATTTTAAAAGGAGGAAAAAACTTACCGGCCGACTGTAGTTTCCATCGTTTGCCCTCGTTCTGAGGCGACGTCGCTATTAACGATGATTGAAACAGTAGAAGGGGACGTAATTCTTTTCCCCGCGTTTTTCCGTAACGCTAAAAATTTATATAGAGTTTGTTTTAAAGGAACGAGAATACATTATTACACTGACATATGCTGTTATGAATACAAGCGAGAGAGAGAAAGAGAAAAAAAAAAACCCATCACATTATTAGAAAAGAAAAAAATACTTTTCAGAGAACAGACATAAACAAATAAAATAATATGCGATTTATTTTACATGCGCGAGAAGTAGAATTAATTTACAACAATGAGTAAAACTATACAATACATAACATAAAATAATATAGAAAAAGTATTAGAGAATATTTTACTGGGGCTGTTTCTCAGACTATAGAAGGAGCTATTTTTCTATTTTAATTTTCTCCCCGAAATGGGGAGTGAGCCGATCCTGGAGGTACTGCAATACCAGGCCAACTCGTGGCAAGAGCGGTGCAAGCACCTAACATCTCACCTAGTTGCAAAAATCAGTTTAATATCGAAGTACCCACATGGGGTACGTATCAGATATTAAGCTGATAAGAACAGATACTACACTTTGATCTTAGCCAAAAGGCCGAGAAGCGATACTCAAATGTTTCCGAGTTTCCAAAGCCTATAAATCCTATGTCTTACTCAGACACGGTGTTTTAATTTTAAAACAAGCTACACAAATTTTGCAAATGTATATACAAAAAGCACACGAAACACGAGATCTTGCTTTGCTTTAATTACCCAACAGCATGAAACGATTTCTGCATGACAAAACTGGTGTGAAAATAAAAAAAGCGGCTTGTGAAATACGGCAAGTCGCAATAAAAGGGAGAATGCATTTTTAAACGTATGTCATACGTATACGTATTCGTATTTAATCTTAATCGAACAAAACAACATGACAATTTTAATTCATTCTATGTCCGACGAACGCAGATTTCAAAGCCTTGAAAATTTCATTGATCACAAAATAAATTCAACGCTTTTTCACAATCAGCACGGACTTTTCACTCTGTCGTTTAAATAAAAAACACACAAACAGTTCATCTGTTCTATTTTTTAAAGGAATTAACCGGTACAGCTATGTTTAAATTAATTTTAAAAGGAGGAAAAAACTTACCGGCCGACTGTAGTTTCCATCGTTTGCCCTCGTTCTGAGGCGACGTCGCTATTAACGATGATTGAAACAGTAGAAGGGGACGTAATTCTTTTCCCCGCGTTTTTCCGTAACGCTAAAAATTTATATAGAGTTTGTTTTAAAGGAACGAGAATACATTATTACACTGACATATGCTGTTATGAATACAAGCGAGAGAGAGAAAGAGAAAAAAAAAAACCCATCACATTATTAGAAAAGAAAAAAATACTTTTCAGAGAACAGACATAAACAAATAAAATAATATGCGATTTATTTTACATGCGCGAGAAGTAGAATTAATTTACAACAATGAGTAAAACTATACAATACATAACATAAAATAATATAGAAAAAGTATTAGAGAATATTTTACTGGGGCTGTTTCTCAGACTATAGAAGGAGCTATTTTTCTATTTTAATTTTCTCCCCGAAATGGGGAGTGAGCCGATCCTGGAGGTACTGCAATACCAGGCCAACTCGTGGCAAGAGCGGTGCAAGCACCTAACATCTCACCTAGTTGCAAAAATCAGTTTAATATCGAAGTACCCACATGGGGTACGTATCAGATATTAAGCTGATAAGAACAGATACTACACTTTGATCTTAGCCAAAAGGCCGAGAAGCGATACTCAAATGTTTCCGAGTTTCCAAAGCCTATAAATCCTATGTCTTACTCAGACACGGTGTTTTAATTTTAAAACAAGCTACACAAATTTTGCAAATGTATATACAAAAAGCACACGAAACACGAGATCTTGCTTTGCTTTAATTACCCAACAGCATGAAACGATTTCTGCATGACAAAACTGGTGTGAAAATAAAAAAAGCGGCTTGTGAAATACGGCAAGTCGCAATAAAAGGGAGAATGCATTTTTAAACGTATGTCATACGTATACGTATTCGTATTTAATCTTAATCGAACAAAACAACATGACAATTTTAATTCATTCTATGTCCGACGAACGCAGATTTCAAAGCCTTGAAAATTTCATTGATCACAAAATAAATTCAACGCTTTTTCACAATCAGCACGGACTTTTCACTCTGTCGTTTAAATAAAAAACACACAAACAGTTCATCTGTTCTATTTTTTAAAGGAATTAACCGGTACAGCTATGTTTAAATTAATTTTAAAAGGAGGAAAAAACTTACCGGCCGACTGTAGTTTCCATCGTTTGCCCTCGTTCTGAGGCGACGTCGCTATTAACGATGATTGAAACAGTAGAAGGGGACGTAATTCTTTTCCCCGCGTTTTTCCGTAACGCTAAAAATTTATATAGAGTTTGTTTTAAAGGAACGAGAATACATTATTACACTGACATATGCTGTTATGAATACAAGCGAGAGAGAGAAAGAGAAAAAAAAAAACCCATCACATTATTAGAAAAGAAAAAAATACTTTTCAGAGAACAGACATAAACAAATAAAATAATATGCGATTTATTTTACATGCGCGAGAAGTAGAATTAATTTACAACAATGAGTAAAACTATACAATACATAACATAAAATAATA